>NW_026899034.1:0-69528 GCF_033153095.1 Gastrolobium bilobum
CTACAGAAATCACAAAATACAAATTCTAAAAACTAAAATTACAGCACTGGCCTAACAACCGGCAATCTCAGTGCTGTAAAGACATGCATCCAGTTCATCAAATGAACCAGAATCTCATTACAAAACAGAAATTAAAAGAAAATCAAAATTATTCAGAAAACAAAAACTAAGAAAAACCATAAATCATAAAAACCAGAAGAGAGCCGCCTCGATGACTCACTCCTATATCCCTTTTATAGGGCTCTTTGCACACTATCCTCTTTTTCTCCAGCTCAGCAATATGACGCGCTGCTGCAAATGAGTGGTCCCCACAGTGCTCCACTCCTCTGCTCTTACAAATCGGATGGAATTGTCGTTCCTTCAACCCGTACAATGACGTGTGCTCACAATCGCTCCAGCATCCACTAAGTAACGGATCTTTGTTTGGCTTTTTCTGAATCCAAAAATAGTGGCTAGGGTTTTCGTGATTTCTTTTTCTTCATGGACTGTGGGTATGGGTCAAGATGAACCGTGGACAAGGGATATTCTGACCTTCTGAATCGATTTGGGGCAGGGATTAGGGATGGCTGAAGTGGGTTCTGATTGCACGACGTGGGTTCGCTAGGGTTTGCGTTTTCTTTTCTTTTCTTCACGTTTCTGCCGCAGACTTCTCTTTCCTTCCCTTTTTTCTTTTCCTTTTGTTGCTTTCTTTCTTCCTTTCCTTTTGGGCTTTTTAGGTCCGGCCCATCACTTCCCTGTATCTTTTTTTTTCTTCATGCTGACTTCTTTTACTTTCCTCTAATGGGTATTTCTGATGAAAAAGGAAAATGGGCCTGAAAAATGGAATGTTACAGCCCATTAGCACTTTAATCAATAAATTCAACTCAGTGTAAATTTGGGGCTTTTACTAACATAAAAAGTATTCTTTTATTTCTATTTGCACATTAAAACCATATGTTTCAAGTCTCATTTCAGAGACTTATCACACCCCCAAACTTAACTTGTTGCTTGTCCTCAAGTAACACAAGAAATTAGTTCCAGAATTTATCAACTTAACAACTCTTCACAACCCGAGAAATTGCATTACATCATTTAAAGCTTACTCAAAATCAATCAACAATCCAAAACACTTCTCAGCAGCATTTCAATGTTCAGCTTTTAAAACCAACTTCAGTGCATCATATTATCACAAAGATCAGGGAACAGAGGTGGGTACATAGTTCAGCAATCCATCAATCACAAACCAGGCAGCTAAATGATCCTTTTATTCCATAAAACTACTCAGCAAATAGTGTGTGAAATTCAAATGCATAAGTGCTTCACTGACTGTTGAATAATGACAAAAGAGATTCTGAAAATTCAATTCTTAACACAGCATGCAATATTTTTCAAAAGGCAATAAAGATGGCAACTTTTCACAGCCTCACTGACTTACAGAATTATTCACTCAATGCTCAAGGGTTCTGTTTCTCTCAATCCAACACTAGGAATAGCTTTGACATAGGCTTGATAAGATGCTCTTGTCTTCTAAGTGACACACAGACCTGAACTTAATCAAAGGGACTTGAATAGGTTGTAACTTGGCTAAGGTGAAGGTGGAAAATTTGTGGGGGATTGGCTAACTTAGCTATGATGGAAAGGAAACACAATTATGAAGCATAATCAACTAATTCAGTGGCTGCTACTTTGACTGCTATTTTTCTCTTATTGAAAATCTCTTTTCTTTACTTTTTCTTTTTTTTTTTTTTTTTTTTTTTTTTTTAACAACCAAAAAAATAAAAATAAAAATAAAAATAACAAAAAATCTTGCTTCTTTTTCTGTTTCCATCATAACTAAGAGGTGTAATAGATTGTGGGATAAGATAAAATGTGGGTATGTGAAAAGAAAAGGTCAAAGGCTCAAAATGGGTTTTCAATGGATGATGATCTATGGATGGCTTTTTGGTTTGAAAATGGTTAAACAAAACAACAAATTGCCCTCATCATTTTAAACTCAAGCCAACGCTACACTTCTTCAACTAAGCACCAAAGCAAGTTCTGCCTCACTACCCCAGTGTGAACCCCTCATGGAGAAAAAATTTGCTGTGTAGGCTCAATATCTCACAGTGTTGGTAAAGTCACCATCTCGCATGCTTATTGTTAAAATTCACAAGATGCATTAATCAACTAAATTTCTCAACCTCTCACTGCCTTTTACCCATCAATCATTTAAAACACTCATGTCACTCTTCATCCACAAAACTACCCTGAGTTCTTTTCCTTTATTCAAATTCTCAGCTGCTTAGTTGTGATACTGACCACTCATTGCTAAACATCACACTCCTCAAATCCATTCTCATATCCAAAATTCCCTTTCACCAAAACAGCACAAAATCTCTTCCTAACTCAAAACAACCAAACCAACAGAAAACTTCATACAACTCTAAAAACAACAAATCCAATCAAAACAGCAACTGAAACATAGGAAATTAATTCAAACTAAAAAAAAATTTCTAAAGAACAAACATGGTTTGTGGTGCATCAACAAAATACTCTCCCCCAAACTTAATTTCAACAGTGTCCTCACTGTTGTGCCTCAAACAAGTTACACAAATGAAAATTTTACAAGTAGGATCAGTGTAACCTGAGGCCAGAAGAAGTTCTGGCCTATTTCTCCTGATAATCTGAGTCCCCTGACTCAGATTTATCCACATCTTCAGATTCTGATTCAGAAGACTGCATTTCTTCTTCTTCATTGTCACTCACTTCCTCTATGGCAGCTTTTGTTCTTGGCCTTCTCCTCTTCCTTGAGCTAAATGGGTGGCCATGTTCCTTTGTAGGTAGAGGAGTTGTCTCTTGCCTTGTAGGTTGGGGAGAAGGAGGATTGCCAGCAGCTTTTGCCATGACTTCTTTTACCTGAGGATCAACAAATACTGAAGAAGGTGGCCATGTTAAATCATCAGGAAGTGAAGGTAAACCAGGAAAATTTGCAAAGGTATTTTTCAAAAAATCATTCAAGACTCTGTCCCTCCCTACAATGTAATCATGAAATCTGGCTCTATTATACATAAAAGTGTAAAATTGATCATATGTTTTCTCAAACAGCAAGTCCATTTTTTTGTTATGATCTTGCATTTGCATGAGCATTTTATGTATATGAACCAGATTATTATGTAACCCGCCTGGGAAAGGCTGGTCTTCAGTGGGAGGGACCATAGTCTCCAAGTGATTTGCAATATTTTCAGCCTCCTGTTGCTGAGAACTAGCAACATCAGGGACAAATTTCCCTTTCTTTTCTGGGGGAGAAGACTGAGTCTTCTCCTCTTCAACTACCCCCTTCAACTTTTCTTTTCCTTCTATTTCCAACTTTTCTTTCTCAACAGAGGGTGCAGCAATGCCCTTTTTTAATTTAGTAATGATTCGCAGAGTTATAGCCTCACTAACTTTAAAGAACACATCAGCTTGGTTTGCTGTGACACCCTTTTTCTTGCATAATTGTGATATGAAGCTAGGGAACCGTAGCTTGCCTTTCCTACCCCCAGCACAAGCTCCAATTCCTCTAAAAACTAATTTGGCAGCATCTACTGGTTTCCCAACCAATAAACACCACAACAACACAGCTCTATCCTTAGTCACTATATTTACATGAGTGGTAGGGAGCAATCTAGCTCTAATGAAGTGGTACCACGTTTGAGCTTTTTCATTTAGAAAGTGTTTTTGCAGAGTATAGTTCTTTTCCTTTATCTCCCATTCAGCCCCAGGGACTGCTATGACCTCTAATATTGCTGCCATGAAAGCAGGGTCATGCTTCTTGACATGCTTGGAAAACTCATCTTTAGAGGCCTTCGGTAGGGAAAAGAATTCCCTAATAACCTTGGGTTCAAAGGAAACTTTAATGCCCCTGACACTAACCTCAGTTTGACTGTCATTTAAAATTTCTGCATAAAATTCTCTTACCACATTGACATTAGCCGCATCCTTAGGATGCAGGTAAAACTGTTCCCAATGTTGAATTTTTACTACTTCATGCACATATTCAGGATAAGAGGCATTTTCCTCAAATCCCTTGTCAGGGGTAGGGTCCCTAGCAAGCATAGTCTTTTCAAACCTCTCTATTGCTTTTTCACATGTGAAGGAGGAGAGGGAAAAACTCTCAGGATCAGGTGTGTGAGGTGTAAGTTTTGGACTGTGAGGTCCTCCACTACGCAAGATATGTTTTCTAACCATGATGCCTAAAAATATTAAAACAGCAAATTGAAATTACCAAAAACAGAAAAATAGCAAAAATAAAACTGAGTTGATACTCAGACCACTCCCCCAAACTTTATACTGAATTTGCTTCCAGAAATCAGCAAAAAAAAAAAAAAACTTTTGTAGATAGAATATCTGAGTCCTGACACTCTCATTCTGTTTGTTTACAGGTGTTAAGCGAATTCTGTTTGCTGATTTCTGGAAGCAAATTCAGTATAAAGTTTGGGGGAGTGGTCTGAGTATCAACTCAGTTTTATTTTTGCTATTTTTCTGTTTTTGGTAATTTCAATTTGCTGTTTTAATATTTTTAGGCATCATGGTTAGAAAACATATCTTGCGTAGTGGAGGACCTCACAGTCCAAAACTTACACCTCACACACCTGATCCTGAGAGTTTTTCCCTCTCCTCCTTCACATGTGAAAAAGCAATAGAGAGGTTTGAAAAGACTATGCTTGCTAGGGACCCTACCCCTCCTAAGGATGCGGCTAATGTCAATGTGGTAAGAGAATTTTATGCAGAAATTTTAAATGACAGTCAAACTGAGGTTAGTGTCAGGGGCATTAAAGTTTCCTTTGAACCCAAGGTTATTAGGGAATTCTTTTCCCTACCGAAGGCCTCTAAAGATGAGTTTTCCAAGCATGTCAAGAAGCATGACCCTGCTTTCATGGCAGCAATATTAGAGGTCATAGCAGTCCCTGGGGCTGAATGGGAGATAAAGGAAAAGAACTATACTCTGCAAAAACACTTTCTAAATGAAAAAGCTCAAACGTGGTACCACTTCATTAGAGCTAGATTGCTCCCTACCACTCATGTAAATATAGTGACTAAGGATAGAGCTGTGTTGTTGTGGTGTTTATTGGTTGGGAAACCAGTAGATGCTGCCAAATTAGTTTTTAGAGGAATTGGAGCTTGTGCTGGGGGTAGGAAAGGCAAGCTACGGTTCCCTAGCTTCATATCACAATTATGCAAGAAAAAGGGTGTCACAGCAAACCAAGCTGATGTGTTCTTTAAAGTTAGTGAGGCTATAACTCTGCGAATCATTATTAAATTAAAAAAGGGCATTGCTGCACCCTCTGTTGAGAAAGAAAAGTTAGAAATAGAAGGAAAAGAAAAGTTGAAGGGGGTAGTTGAAGAGGAGAAGACTCAGTCTTCTCCCCCAGAAAAGAAAGGGAAATTTGTCCCTGATGTTGCTAGTTCTCAGCAACAGGAGGCTGAAAATATTGCAAATCACTTGGAGACTATGGTCCCTCCCACTGAAGACCAGCCTTTCCCAGGCGGGTTACAGAATAATCTGGTTCACATACATAAAGTGCTCATGCAAATGCAAGATCATAACAAAAAAATGGACTTGCTGTTTGAGAAAACATATGATCAATTTTACACTTTTATGTATAATAGAGCCAGATTTCATGATTACATTGTAGGGAGGGACAGAGTCTTGAATGATTTTTTGAAAAATACCTTTGCAAATTTTCCTGGTTTACCTTCACTTCCTGATGATTTAACATGGCCACCTTCTTCAGTATTTGTTGATCCACAGGTAAAAGAAGCCATGGCAAAAGCTGCTGGCAATCCTCCTTCTCCCCAACCTACAAGGCAAGAGACAACTCCTCTACCTACAAAGGAACATGGCCATCCATTTAGCTCAAGGAAGAGGGGAAGGCCAAGAACAAAAGCTGCCATGGAGGAAGTGAGTGACAATGAAGAAGAAGAAATGCAGTCTTCTGAATCAGAATCTGAAGATGTGGATAAATCTGAGTCAGGGGACTCAGATTATCAGGAGAAATAGGCCAGAACTTCTTCTGGCCTCAGGTTACACTGATCCTATTTGTAAAATTTTCATTTGTGTAACTTGTTTGAGGCACAACAGTGAGGACACTGTTGAAATTAAGTTTGGGGGAGAGTATTCTGTTGGTGCACCATAAACCATGATTGCTCTTTAGAATTTTTTTTAGTTTGAATTAATTTCTTATGTTTCAGTTGCTGTTTTGATTGGATTTGTTGTTTTTAGAGTTGTATGAAGTTTTCTGTTGGTGTGGTTGTTTTGAGTTAGGAAGAGATTTTGTGCTGTTTTGGTGAAAGGGAATTTTGGATATGAGAATGGATTTGAGGAGTGTGATGTTTAGCAATGAGTGGTCAGTATCACAACTAAGCAGCTGAGAATTTGAATAAAGGAAAAGAACTCAGGGTAGTTTTGTGGATGAAGAGTGAAATGAGTGTTTTAAATGATTGATGGGTAAAAGGCAGTGAGAGGTTGAGAAATTTAGTTGATTAATGCATCTTGTGAATTTTAACAATAAGCATGCGAGATGGTGACTTTACCAACACTGTGAGATATTGAGCCTACACAGCAAATTTTTTCCATGAGGGGTTCACACTGGGGTAGTGAGGCAGAACTTGCTTTGGTGCTTAGTTGAAGAAGTGTAGCGTTGGCTTGAGTTTAAAATGATGAGGGCAATTTGTTGTTTTGCTTAACCATTTTAAAACCAAAAAGCCATCCATAGATCATCATCCATTGAAAACCCATTTTGAGCCTTTGACCTTTTCTTTTCACATACCCACATTTTATCTTATCCCACAATCTATTACACCTCTTAGTTATGATGGAAACAGAAAAAGAAGCAAGATTTTTTGTTATTTTTATTTTGTTGGTTGTTAAAAAAAAAAAAAAAAAAATAAAAAAAAAATAAAAAAAAAAAAAGAGATTTTCAATAAGAGAAAAATAGCGGTCAAAGTAGCTGCCACTGAATTAGTTGATTATGCTTCATAATTGTGTTTCCTTTCCATCATAGCTAAGTTAGCCAATCCCCCACAAATTTTCCACCTTCACCTTAGCCAAGTTACAACCTATTCAAGTCCCTTTGATTAAGTTCAGGTCTGTGTGTCACTTAGAAGACAAGAGCATCTTATCAAGCCTATGTCAAAGCTATTCCTAGTGTTGGATTGAGAGAAACAGAACCCTTGAGCATTGAGTGAATAATTCTGTAAGTCAGTGAGGCTGTGAAAAGTTGCCATCTTTATTGCCTTTTGAAAAATATTGCATGCTGTGTTAAGAATTGAATTTTCAGAATCTCTTTTGTCATTATTCAACAGTCAGTGAGGCACTTATGCATTTGAATTTCACACACTATTTGCTGAGTAGTTTTATGGAATAAAAGGATCATTTAGCTGCCTGGTTTGTGATTGATGGATTGCTGAACTATGTACCCACCTCTGTTCCCTGATCTTTGTGATAATATGATGCACTGAAGTTGGTTTTAAAAGCTGAACATTGAAATGCTGATGAAAATGTTTGAGATTGTTGATTGATTCTGAGTAGCTTTGAATGATGTGATTTGAATGATTGTTAGTTGAAAGAGTGGTTAATTTGATAAATTTGGAGCTAATTTCTTGTGTCACTTGAGGACAAGCAACAGTGTAAGCTTGGGGGTGTGATAAGTCCATGAAATAATACTTACAATGTATGGTTTTTAATATGAAAATGTAAAAAAAGAATACACTTTGTGTTAATAGATACCCCAAATTGAATTAAGGTGGATGATTCTGATTTAAATGCTAATGGGTTTTTTTTCTTATTTGCATTCTTCAGGCCCAATTGTGATACAGCCCAAGGAAAGAAAGGAAAGAGAAAGGAAATAATAGAGAAATGAGAAAGCAAATCAGTGGCCCAAAAGAAAAGAAAAGAAGAAGAGAGAAAGAAGTCAGAATCGTGCGTCTTCTGAAAGAGAAAGAAAAAAACCCTAGCATAGACCGTCTAAGTGAGCCTACTCCATCTCAAGCTCTCCATCACGGTTCCCTCTCTGAATCGAGCAAGTAAACCAAAAACATCCTCTGATTTTCAACCTAGATATAGAACCATCACTTTCCACCACGGTTCAGTTTTTGAATCGGACCAACTTACACAAACCCTAACACCTTGTCTCTCGAACCGAACCCTAACCCTCATACAACCCATTTCCATCGTTTGCACCCTTTCTACCTGATTGACGCACCAAACCACACAATATCGCAAACAAACCAAAACCTAGCCACTATTTTGGATTCAGAAAAAGCCAAACAAAGATCCGTTACTTAGTGGATGCTGGAGCGATTGTGAGCACACGTCAGTGTACGGTTTGAAGGAACGACAATTCCATCCGATTTGTAAGAGCAGAGGAGTGGAGCACTGTGGGGACCACTCATTTGCAGCAGCGCGTCATATTGCTGAGCTGGAGAAAAAGAGGATAGTGTGCAAAGAGCCCTATAAAAGGGATATAGGAGTGAGTCATCGGAGAGCTCTCTTCTGTTTTCTGATTTATGGTTTTTCTTAGTTTTTGTTTTCTGAACAATTTTGAGTTTCTTTTAATTTCTGTTTTGTAATGAGATTCTGGTTCATTTTGATGAACTTGATGCATGTCTTTACAGCACTGAGATTGCCGGTTGTTAGGCCAGTGCTGTAATTGTAGTTTTTAGAATTTTTATTTTGTGAATTCTGTAGTTCTGTTACTGTTTGTAAGCCTCACCCCTATGGATAGTGGCTAACTTTTTAGAGGTTGGGTTTAGGTGATACCCAAACCTCAGTGCTTGTCAAATATTTGATTTCCTGGTTTTAATGTTTATATCTCAGTTGTTTAATGTTGTTTCTAATGTTTAAAATTATCTGCATTTTGGCCAAATGTCAGATGTTTGGTTAGGATTTAGTTGTTGAGAAACAATTAATTCTGGATTCTGCATTAGACACATGAACTTAGATGAGAAATCATCTAAGGGATCTCAATTCAGAAATGAATGAGTCCTCATGTAATAGTGGACCTGAATCTTAAGAGTCCTAATCCCACTTGGCATAGAGATATGGAAGTGGGCAACTTTGGGATAAAATAATTTTTAAGAGATTAAAAATTAACAATACAGTCCTGTTAACAGAGAATCTTAGGATGAGCCTTTTGTTAATCAAATTATTTTTCAAGCATTGTGGGGAAGGAGAGCCAAAAACTCAACCCACCTTTTTAAATATCTTTATCAATTAAGATTTTCCAATTTCCTTTGTTATTTCATATTTCAATCTCTATTCCGTTTTCAAAATTTTTGTCACATCTTTCATTTAAGTTGCTCCATTCTTCATTCTTATTTTATAACTTAAGAAAGTAATTCAAAAAATTTTAAAAGAAAAGTGAACAGTAGTGTTTTAGGTCCATTCTAAATTATTTTTACTTTACAATTTTATATCTTTTATTTTCAAATAGTAACTCAATTTTAAGCAATTACAAATTTTAGTCATTTCAAAACGCCAACGATCCTTGTGGGAACGATAACTGGGACTTATAACAGCCCTATATTACTTGTTGTCGCGTATACTTGCGCGCATTACTTGCACAACTGTTAGCAAGGCAACAGTAACAATTGTGCTCCCACTACAAAAGCAATCTAGAAGAAGACAAAAGAAAGGTACGGTATGAACTCGTTAACCAAAGATGACAAAAAAATATAAATTTTAATCGATTAAATTGCGGGTAAATGATCAATGTATTTTTTTATTTGAAGATTTAATCGATTAATTGATCATGTAATCGATTAAACAAGGGCTGATTGGTGTATAATTTTGGAATATGGACAAAATAGTTATTATTTAATTAATAAGGGGTACAAGGATAAAAAAATCCCTAGATATAGTGAGGGATTTTCTTACTTCTACATCAATATTTTACACCCAAAAGGATGATAGGAGTAGAAATCCTTCAAAAGTCATTTACAACTGCATATCTAAGTAAATATATAGAGGCATACATGTGTTGTGGTCCTCGTAAATCAGAATCAACATCTCCCACCCTAGTCCACATAAATAGATCCAGTTCATGTCTGTTAGTCTAGAAGTGTTAGACAATAAACAAATCACACATGTTAGAAATATTCTCAGTAACTTAAGAGTTTTCAAACTATAACATTTCCAGCCACATTTACGTGGAAAATACCTTCTCATGCAAAATAATTTAATATACTAAAATAATTTATTTTCATAAGAAACAAATACAATTAGTTACTTGGATAATATAAACAAAATTTAACCATGCCCAACTTTTGAGAGCTCTAACTATAAGAGACATGTACTTGGTGTTACGTCAGAAATAAGGGTAGGGCATCCCTACTATATTATAGTTTGTTGTACCCAATCTAAGAGGGTTAGCGTTACATCCGAAATGTTTATTTAAGATTACTTTTGTTTTTTATCATGTGTCATGCTTTGCAAAGAATATTTTAGCATGAATATTTATTTTTAATTTATTATGAACTCCCTAATTATTTAACCACCTTTAGGGCTGAAAAGAAAAGATGGCCAAACAATTACACAAGAAGGGTGATGAATTGTGTGTTATTTATAATGCAAGAAACAATTAAAAACACAACATTTTAACAAGAATTTCAACCAAAACGAATTCAAACAAAATATAAACCTTTTTTCCAATAAAAACAGAATTAAAATAATTCTAATAACACAAATTCAAAGGCAATACAGCAGAATTGAAATTGAATGGGAAAATAGAGAAAATCAATCTTTACAACAACCTTTTTTCAAGAAATCATGGAAGAACGAATTTAAACAAAAAACTTATTATTCTCAACACTTATACAGATTCAATATAACATATACAAAGAATCAAAATGAAATTAATTGATCAAAATCAAAAGAGAAAAGGGTTTAGGAAGAATCATACCGAGATATATATTTGTTCACTCTCTAACCACTTGAGAACTACATCCAGACTGAGGTCGATCAGTTCACTATCTTCTAGCTTCCAACTGGTGCCAAAAAAATCGTTTACAAAGGAGTGTTTTACAAGTCTATGACCAAACCTTTGATCACACTTAACCTATCACCTAAGGGTCTCTCTAATTCAACAAAATCAATTACAACAATTCACTCTTTCCAAACAGATGTAGAGTAGTCTCTCCATGTCCAATACAAACAGAAAGATCAGAAAAAGATTAAGAAACGAGAGAGTAATTGAGCTTTTTTCGCAATGATGTGCAAAGTTAAGCCAATATGGGTTCAATTCTAAGTTCTCTTTTATTTTTCATTTTCTAGTGTTAATTATTGTGTTCAGAATCCTAATAATATGTATCTATAGGTGCCCAATGAGTTAATATTCGTTTATAGCTGTTGGACAACTAAAATTTCGAATTACTTAGAGTTTAAGTCACTTATAAGTGAAAGTATTCGATTACTTTTTGTGGAGTATTCAAATACTTCTTCAAGCCTAGAAAGTATTCGATTATTGCTCATCAAGTATTCGATTACTTTTTCAAGGCATAAAGTATTCGATTACTTTGTAAAAAATATTCAATTACTTTTATGCAGATGACAACACATTTCTGGTTTTTCAAAATTAAAACCATCTAAATAATTTCCAATGACTTCTAAATAATTTCTAGTGACATCTAACATATGTATGATCATGTCTCACACTTATATAACAACTCTTGATGTGTGTGATCTTGTATACAATAAAATCATTCTTATAAGTTCTAAGACTCTAAATAAACATAAAAAATAGTAAGTTTATAAGTCTTCTTTGTCTTCATTGTGTGAGTCTTCTAGTACTTCTTTTGAACTTGAAAATTTGACTTTGCCAATTTGAGTGTTCTTTTCAAACTTGAAACTTTGACTTCTTTCCATATCTCCAAGACATTCTCACTTGTTTTACTTGTTAGTGTCTTTAATTGATAGTGAACACTAGAATTTGTGGACCAATGATAATCATTTTAAGTTGTTAAAGTCAAAACAAGTTAAGAAAACTTGTACATTAAGCCATTTGAAGTGTGTAGGTTGTTCACTTCTCTTTTCTTCTTCATCTTTCACGCAACCTTCTCCTCTTTTCTTCTTAAAAGGTCGAGAGCTATGGTGAAAGGAAGAGCTTGAGAGAGCTTGTGATTTAATCATTATTTCAAGAAACTTTCAACATGAAAAAGATAGCTAGTGAGCTTGTGATCAAAACCCCTTAAACCATACACCTTGAGAGTTTATTTTGAGTGAGATAGCTTCTCTTAAAGCCTTTGATATAGCTGATGTCTAAGGAGTGTTGGATGTGCTTTTTCTTGGTTTATATGTTGGAGAAGCCTTAGATCATCAAAAGGAAGCTATTTGAGGTATTACATGTTATTTTTATCAGTTGGAAAATGATTTGGAAACCTAGGTTTTCTTTAGGTTTTCATGAAATTCTATGGATGAAATATGACCATGTCTTGATGTGTTTGATGTTGTATATTATTTGCTATTAATTTGAAGTTGAATTAAGTAATAAAAAGTTAAGAAAATGCAAAGATAAATGACCTATTTTCTAGTGCATGTTTCGACCATTACTAGTCAAATTAGGGTTTATGTTGTGCTTCGTAAAATAAGTAACTGAAACAAGGATTTAATGGATATTAAGTTGATTAAACCAATTGGATTAAAGTTTATATGTGAATAAGTTCACAACCCCTAAAATTTACTTAATCGGCCATCATTGATAGAATAGGGTAGCAAATGGATTTAATTCATATTAAATTATGTTAAGTGATGTAACTAAGTGTAAAGGAATGATTAAATTATGTGTTTAAAGCTTTTGAAGTAAAATAGACACTTAAATAGTCAAATAACTAAGTATATGAAAGACTAGGTTAAGAGTATGTTTGTGATGACTTTGATGAAGTGATATGTTCTATGTATGGTGTGGTGTCAAATTGAATATAGAATTGTAAATGAAAAGTTTGGAAATTGTATGTTTTGATTAGGTATAGGTTCGGCCATGTCATGGTTAAATGGGTTGTTAACCTAATGAATTGATAATGGAACCTAGCAACCTATTGAATATGTGTCCAGTAAGTCTAAGGGGTTAAATGTAACACCCCGTATGCATCAGTAATGTTATCATCAATTATGATATTATGCGTAGTTACCCTCGCAGCAAGTTCATTAAAAATTATGATAAAACTTTTTTCTTTTTAATACTGTTTACAAAATCCTTATGTTTATAAAACGTCCATATTCAACATTTTTCAAAACTATGATTATAACTCACACTATTGCGGAATCATAAATACTATTACTTAACATCATAAAACGTCTGTTTAAAGTTGCTAAGTGATTCCCATAAACCAATATAGCACAATTACACAATTTGACGTTTTACCTACTTAAGGTACAATCAGTTTTTCCAAAAATGTGATTGGACTATTTGTCCATCAATTCTCATCTTTTAATATATTATTCTACACTCTTTTAGCTTTCTAACAAGGTATCACACACCCCATTTGGAGTTCTACAACTCCGGATACGCTCGCCGTAAGTTACTTCATTAAAATTGTCAACATTGCACTTTTAAGTATACAAACATCCTACACTGATTTTGAAACTACAGTTGTTTCACTCATCTATTTTCCACCTAATTTTAATATGTTTTAGTAGACACCTCAAGCTTCAATTTGATAAATTATAAGCCTAATTTGGGAAAGAATTGAGAGAGATATGAATTTTTCAAAAATGTATATCCAAGATGTCAACTTCAGCGCGAACTGAACTGCTCTCATTCAAACGCAAACTGGTAGTTTCTACAACTTCAAATGACACGAACTTTTATGACAATATAGGGGACATCTTAGGCTTCAATATTTACATACATCAATATTTACATACATCAATATTTACTATAACAGTCTTAAAACCCTTCCATCACATACATCAATATTTACATACACAAGGTTCTCCAATAATACAATTACATTTATATCAACTATCAAATTTAACTATTACATAATCAACATAATATCAAATGACTTAGAAACAAAAGCATGAACAACTCTAAGCATGTCCACAACGTCTCATACAAGACCAATGTTCATGAACTAAGTCAATGATACAAAATAAGCAACTATCATGTGCATCAAAATAATATCTCAAAATGTCAAGTAAATCCTCATGTACTCCTATGTACATGTCAAAATACTCCATATGTTCATGTCCACACTAAGTAGGCTTTTTTCCCATTGTTCCTCCAACAACACTAGTGGTACCTGAAAAGAATGCCCCATAACGCGGGGTGAGATTTGACAATCTCAGTAAACCACGGGTCTTGGAGGGTCACTTCACCAAATGGCTCACTCAAATATGCAAACAGAGATAATATCCATATAGTATATCATATCATCAAACAATCATTCAATCAATCAACAAGAAACTGGGAAAAAATCCAAGAACATTCATAAGGGATATTATTCAAGGACCCCATCGTATAACTCCCGAGACATTCCTAGAGTGTTAACAACTCTAAGGCACAACGCCAACTGGAACCCCTACAGAGAGTCTTATCAGGCGAAAGTCCCCTCAATTTCTACTAATCAGAGAACAGGTAATCAGGTCACACGAGAAATCAATCTCAATAAGCAATAAGGTTTCACAGGAAATTAGGCCTCACGGGCAATCAAGCCTCACAAGCAATCAGGCTTCACAAACAACATGTATATTTAACACAACATATTATATGCATGAACATACTTTATTAAACATTATCACAGGTCACAAATTCTAACCATTCCCAAAGGACATGGTGGAGCACACAAAGAGACTAACCCTAGGACACATAAAAGTTTACCTGTAAAAAGTTCCACCAGCTCAATCCTCTATAATCGGATCCGAGGAAGGCAACCACCAATGAGTTCCTAGGCTTCAAGAGATTAATATACAAGCTTCCAAGCAACAAAAACTATCGACAATGGCTACTCTCACCTCACAAAACCACCACCTTCAAGCTCACAGATCTCTTCACACACTCACTTTCTCAAGGAATTATTTTAGGGTTTTTGATCACCAAGCAATTTCAGGTACTTTTCATGTTGTAACTTTTTTTGATTCAGTGTCAAAATAATAAGTTGCAAACCTAAGCTATTCCTTCCACGGTGGTTCAGCCAAGACACTAAGTAGGAGGAAGAAGATGAGCTTGAATGGCCAATTTCAAGACCAATAAGAATTAGCCACCTGTTTTAACTTTTTAGTAAAGTTTTTAAAATATCTAAATTCAATTTACTTAATTATTCTTCTTGAAATTTTAATTAATTTCAAGATTTAGGTATTTTTCAAAGTTCAAGATGCACAACTATATATTAATAAAGTCACAGTACATTATTTAAAAGATCCATTTTTGCCCATACACTCAAACTAACTGTATTTTTTCAAAAACATCAAAATTCCTAAAATAATTCAAATAATTATTTCTCTTCATTCTGAACACTTCTTTCAACACATATCCATTCCCAGAATATTAATTTTCATTTCTGAGTTTTTCGGTAAAATTATACTACGGTATTTCATCGGCTAAAAATCATTATTCATCAATTTTCCAGAAAAGTGCCTATCCACTTTCAAATTTTGTTCTGAATCCAGATCCAACATTATTTTTACCAAATAATGTCTACTTATACCATTTCTCAATTTTAGGGTTCAGTAATCGTCAAATTACCATTTTGCCCCTTTAGTGTATTTTCACCCGAAATTCAGGATTTTTACCAATTAAATCCTCTAATCCACAATTTAATCATTAATAATGCATTTTTAAATATGTGAGGTGTTATATTAAATCTATAGTTGGTGGTATTTTGATATAAGTTTAACTGTATGTGAATAATTCTCAAGTTATGGGTTGTTACGTTTGATTTGTGGTATGAACATGAATTGTCAAAAATGAATGGTTAAGCAAGATGTGGCATGGGTGGAGACTATTCCAAAAACCCTGAGTTTATTGAGATGATTGATCTCACCTCGTTTGGGAACTTACATTTCAGGTGCTCAAGTAGCAACAGGAGAACTCTCTCAGAGCAAGAGGCCTGTGCAGGGTGTCTAGACAATCAATTGGAGTAGAGACTTAGTAGTTTTGGATTATTATAAATGTGTGTTTTGAGGCATGAATAGTAATCATGCATGTTTATAATTGTATCTAATTTGAGAGGCATGTGTAACATTATGTATATTAGCATATATTGAGTATGAATTTAAGTTTATATGTGTGTGTACTGGCATGAAGTCATAGTTCAGTATATAAGGTATTTAGATATCTGTTTTATGTTTTGTCAGTTAAAAGTTATTAAGTTTGAGTTTGACGAGTGATGCTTCCCGGCAAGGATACCGATCGCACAAGTAATATAGAAAGTAAGTAGAGTATCGTCTCCACAGGGATTGAGTCGAATATCAATTAATTGTTCCTTTTAAGAATGGAAGAGTTCAAAGGTTGTGACAAATATTGTCGAATTGTGTGAAATTGAGAATTGAAAATAAAGACTTGTTTTTGTAATTTTTGCTTATGAGAAATAGACAATAAAAATAAGAATTGGTTTGTGAAAATATGAGAAAAACATTGTAGCTAGAGCGCACTCACCTTATGATCCCCACTTCTTACTTTGGATTGATTTACAATATTCATTTATAAAATTACTCGGATAAATTATTATCTAAAATAATTAGTTAAATCTCAATCCCTTGGCAATTTAACCCTTTAATCTCAATTGGAATCCTAATCCCTTAGCAACCCCTCACGAAAATTAAGCGATGAACTCAATAATTTACGCATCCGCAATTCAATACACATATATTCCTAGCATGCATACGAACCGTTATCCTACCCCATTTCAGGATGAAAACCCCAATATTCCTATATAGGGTTCTAACCCTCATACTATTATAAACTATTAGAGTGATCAATTCTAATAAAGAAAATATAAAATATGAACAGGGTAGAGATAAAGATAATTATATAAACGAGCAATTATAAATCAATCCGCGTAACAAGGGTTCACATAGGGTTTGTGACCCTAACTACAATAAAAAGTACTTAGCCAAACATAATCATGGCTAAAAATTCAATATTCAATAAAAGCATAAAATTAAAGAGAAGGAGAAGAAAAGAAACTTGATCTTCAGATTCCTCTCGGAGCACCACCGTCGTCTCTCTTAGTAGAATAGGTCTGGATCCCTAATTCTGTCATAAGGATCCTATTTATAAGCCTCTTTTCTCTTTTCCAAAAATACCCATAGGACAATACGGTATTATTTTCCCGCAACCCGGCGCCAGTTGGCGCCGGTTTGGCGTCATCCCGTGCGGTGCTACTGTCCAATTTATAAAAACCGGTAAAGCTTCCTCGTAACTTGGCGCCATTTTCTTCACAAAGTTGGCGCCACTTTTCTTCTTTTTGGGTGCCACTTGGCGTGACAATTTTCTTCACTTTGGGCGCCTGTTGGCGCCATGAATTGGCCATGGATTTGGCGCCAATTTGGCGCCACTAGGCGCCATGGTTCTGTGACATTTTTGCTTTTCCAGAATCCGGCGCCGGTTGGCGCCATAGTGGCGCCAGTTAGCGCCACTTGCAAAGTACCGCTATGAAATCCGGAAACTGGCGCGGGTTGGCATCATAGTGGCCCCAGTTGGTGCCATGTTGCTGGAAATTGTACTGTGGTACACCATGTGGAGTCGCGTCAACAGGCTTTTTATAATTTTCACTTCTTTTTCCTGTAAAAGCACAACCAATAGGTGAGAAGTATCATTAAAATAGAAGAATCAATATAATAAGCAAATATATATTTAAATTGCTCTGTTATTACTCAATTCTTATAATTTCCAGCTTGGAAAATCACACTCGCCAGAGGCACATCAACGAGAACTGGCACTAAGCCAAATTCTGTATGAATTCATGGATGAATTTTAAGTTTGATAATATAGTTATATTGTTGGTTTTGACTTTTTTGAATTTCCGAGATTAAAAAGACATGGGATTATTTCCTCAGATTGCCCAGATTACAACCGTTATATTGTCTATAAGATTCTGTTCGAAGTGGTTCTAGTGATTGTATTTGGATAGATTTTTTTTTTTTTTTTGTAAATTATTTGGATAGATTTTGACTATTAAATACAGTTACCAATTGAATACATAAGAGGTCTGCGCAGGTATAAGATTGTACAGATCATAATAATTAGAAAAGGAATTATACGATGCAATACATAAGGATAAGTTAAAAGAAAAAGTTAAGTTACTTAGTTATGCGGATAACGATGATACTTTTATAGGTTTAAGTCTTCCACTTAAGCATTTACTTATGCTGCGTTTCTTTATCATATGCATGTTAACTAATCGGTCGCGAACCAGTATTACAGCCTATGACATGTTTTCTAAATAGCCTTTTTTTGAAGCATGAGACAATTATATTTGACTATATATAATAGGCTGAGTTTGACCTGATGTAGGCCAAGTCGATGACCACTGTTAGGCCGACTGACCCATTTATACCCCTACCAATAGTAATAGTAAAAGAATTTTATATGATAATAATATATAAATAAAGGGAGACGTGTTTGTCTTTTTGAATGACACAACTTGTGTCATTTTACTCTCACAAAGAGGTGGGACTCACACTTTTATTTATTTTTGTCCACTCTCATCCTCCATGATTTATCTCTTTCTCTCACTTAAAATGACACAACTTTATATCATTTAAAATGACACATATTTTTTCATAAACAAAGAGCTTTTTGTTTGTCATGATGGAAGAAGGGTCCTCTCACAAACATATAGTTGTAGGTCTATTAAAAAAAAAAAAAAAAATTGTTACACTGTTATCAAAGGGTCAACATGACTCAATTTTTTTCAGCAACATTATTCTTACTTTTCCCGTAAACAAATTTAGTTAGGTATATATTTTATGGGGGAAAGTTATACTTACAACCTATTTTTGTTTATAACATTTTACAATCATATCTTAACTGTTGATTTTCGTCAATCAACGATTATCATTCATTGCAAATTAAATATTAATTAATGAGTTTGATTTGTGAAAATAATAATCATTGATTGAAAAAAATCAACGGTTAATATATAGTTGTAAAAAGATTATAAACAAAAAATAGGTTGTAACTTGTAAGCATAACTTTTTCCATATTTTATATTCTTCTTATTATAATTAATTTATTTAAAAAAAAAAGGGTCACATGGGTAAGATCCGACCCGCCAAGTCCTCGAGGTTTATCAGTGATTTTGAAAGAAGAAAACCAGAAGCAGAAACGCCGTTGCCATGGCTTCACTGTTTCGGTTACTTTTGCTGAAGCAGAGGCGTTCCTTCTGCACCAAAGTGTCCTCTTCGAAATGGAGGGTGAAGCAGGTCACAAACTCCAACTTCCATGAATCCTTGGGCGACATAAAGACTCACATCTCCACCTCCGACTTCGTCGCCATATCCATGGAGAAGACAGGCTCTTCCTCCGCGCAGTCGTGGCACCGCGTCCTTCCCTTCGACACGGCGGAAACCGCTTACTTCAAGGCCAGGCGCTCCGCCGAACGCTTCCAGCTCCTCCAGTTCGCAGTCTGCCCGTTTTCCGTTACGGACTCTAACAACCTCGTTGCTCACCCGTAAGTACCTGTCGCTATTCTTATTAGAAGGAAATGAGTGGTTATTATTGTCGCCTCTTGCAGATGGAAGATAAGATTGGATACTATAGACCCATACAATAGGTTAATTAAAACCCTTCCTCGGATAGCAAGAACTTTATAGTACTTTATAGTACCAGTGTGTGTGTGTGTGTTTTTTTTTTTTTTGAAGAAAAGTGTGTGTGTGTGTGTGTTTTGAAGAAAAGGGGCAAAAGATGTGTGTGTGTGTGTGTTTTGAAGAAAAAGGGGCAAAAGATGTGTGTGTGTGTGTGTGTGTGTGTGTTTTGAAGAAAAGGGGCAAAAGATGAAGTGTGTGTGTGTGTGTTTTGAAGAAAAGGGGAAAAAGATGAAGTATTTGGGTACGGTGCAGGTATAATTTCCTATTGTTTCCAAGGGATGAGCTGAAGATGGGGATGCCTTCTTACAGTTTTTCGTGCCAGACTTCGTATTTGGCGTCCATGGCTCGCCAAGGTTTTGATTTCAATTCTTGCATATATGATGGTGAGGTTTTGTTGCAATTCATTATGTTTTTGTTCTCTTATTTTGGGTATTTAATGGGCCTGCAAAATGTTTTTCTCATTTGAGGGTAATTTTAATGACATTTAGCTTTAATGGTTTTAGGATTTGGTAACGGTTTTGTTTTTTGTGCAGTGTAAAATAATTATCGCTAGGAATTTGGATATGGGGTGGGTTTTTTTTTTTTTTTTACATTTTTAGGTTTAGTTTAGATTGTGTTTTGTTGTTTGTGGGTAGTTTGGTTTCTGCAAATGCAATGCTTTCTTTTGCACCGTGCTTGAACTGTTGAATTGTTGAGAAAATTCTACATATATTCTCTTCCTGTTTCTTAGATCCTTGTATTTGTTTAAGTTTACATTTTAATTTACCAAGCCGAAAAACGAAAAAAGAAAAAACTTTGTCCATGTGTTTTCTTTTGTTGCTTGTGTCTAGTATGGATACTTTGGAGAAAGGTATTGTGTTTGTTTGTGGACTGTGTCTGTGCTGCATTTTTTACCATGTCAATATCCGTGCTTCTTAAGTTGCTTATATGAGTTGTAAAAAATAAATTGGAATTTTCTTCTGTCTTTTCAGGTATATGTAAGGCAAGGTGAATGAGTACTAATTGGAAGTTGGAAATTCTGTTGAAATGATTCAAAAAAATTGTGTTAACATTATATTAATTTATTATCCTTTCTTCCCCGGGTTTTAGTTATTGTTAATTCACCCAAACAGATAGTGTCTTCAACTGCATACCAGAATGTATACAAAATCTGTTGAATTTGTAAATATAGAAAAATTATGCTATTCTGTTTGATATGAATTTAGGATCTATGGTTCTGTTACTTATTTTGATATCCGAAGTCCTAACAACCTGTGGCCCATTTCAATTTGTGTGACAGGCATATCATATCTGTCCAGAGCACAAGAGTCGGTAGCTAAAATTCGTCTCGGGACTGCTTCCCCTTCTCTTCGTGTGATGAAATCTTCTTCACCCTCTACTGTTGCTGATACAGTTTTTGTTGAGAGGATTAGATCACGGATTAAACATTGGAGAAAAACATGTAAAAACTCTGGCACAAGCACTAGCAAAGATGGTAAGAAAATCTTTAGCAGATTCTTTGTACAATAAGGTTTTTCTTGGGTCCGTCTTTTGTTCTTTAACTCTCATTTTGTGCAGAAGAACTTATCAACTCCCTTAGGAATATTGTCCTGGGAAGTGAACAGTTTAGATCAAGACCTTGTTTGACTATAGATGTTTGTAGTGAACATCAAGTGCAGCTAATTCTGGAGGTATAATGAACTAATGAAGTCTTGATTGTTCTAATTTGAATGATACAAGCTTGATCACTTCACTATTGGTATAACTGAATGAATCATTTTCCTTTTTATTTTGTACTTTGGTGTGTCTGTATGTAGATGTTGGTAGACTTCTGGGATGACCTTCTTCCTTTGCTAATCCCTGCAAAGGGTGGGGCCACTCAGGCTGTGCGAATTGTTTTGGCAAATTCAAAAGAAGATAAGGATTTGATGGAGGTAATGAGAAACTTCTGCTCTTTGCTTGTTCCTCGTAAGGTTTTTCTTTGGAAATAATTATGGTTTTACACTGCAGAAAGAGCTTCAAAGTTTTGAAGACGAGGAGAACAAGAAAATTCGTGGATTTCGAGAGGTGATCGATTTGATTTCTGCTTCACAGAAACCTGTTATCTCCCACAATTACCTTAATGGTGTATCTCTTAAATGGATATTTCTCAACTTAGTTCTAGTATACTGACCTGGTCCACTTTCTTCTTTTTATTAACCTTTTATCGGTTTGTGCAGATTGTACATTTATTCATTCAAAATTCATTGGACCGCTTCCACCTGAAGTAGATGAATTTGTGAGCTCCTTGTGCATGGTTTTTCCCAAGGTACTTGACGTGAATTATTTGATGAAGGAAATTAGAACCATGAGAAAAGTGACCAACTTACCTAGTGCTATATCCTACTTGAATCATCATTTCTTTGCACCTGTTGACATGGAAATTCCTGACCGAGGTAAGTCACTCCACTTCTTGATGTCCGCAACCTTTAAGTCTCACATGCAAAATACAAAAGCATGCTTATTAGATGTTTCATGCATTTTACCTTGTTAAATTTGTGGAAAGTTTCATGATCAGAGAGTCCTTTACAACTTACATGCTTAGTTTGTCAGTATGTAGAGGCATGCCGAATTTTGGTTTTATTCCTTTAAGAATCACTTTAAACAAAAAATAAAATAAAATAGAAAAGGTTAGTTTTAGTTTTAATTTCATGACTGACAGCTCAGTCTTTTCTTTTCATTTTTGGGTTCATACAGCTACAGTAAATGAAGGCAAGATTCATGGACTTAATGCATTAAGGCTATGCTATTTATTTATGAAGCTCTGCTCTATATTGAAAATTTCCCCGAATGTTACTGAATCTGGCAATAAGCATATGGCCCCTGAGCTTCAATACTTCACCAATGTATTCCATCCATGCTCGGCTAATATTCAAGAGTCATTTAATGGGGATGTCAGTGTGTGGACCAATAATGCAAGAAAAGTCAGTTGTGAACATTTGGTTTTCTTATGGGGATTCAAACTTGGGATGACAGCTGGCATGCTGAAGAGCGTACTTCGCGCATCCCATGACATATTTTCAGGAGAGTTTGATGTTAAATTGGTGGATAAGAGTTGTGCCATTGTTGTTTTCTGGCAACCCGGGTTATCAAAAGATTTTCTAGATGTAATGAACAGTGAAGAAATTAGCGGAGGCTTAAAGGAGTTAGTATCAGAAGGCCTGAGGGTAACCTGTTATGAGACCTACAAGACAATGTGTAGGCTAGGTTTGTGGGAGATGGATCTTGCAGAGTCCTTAGAAAGAGTTATGGAGAGTTCTCCATGTGATATTGAGATTAACTGTGGAAGAAAATCTTCTGAGACTCATTGGTATAATGACAATGTAATTAACTTAGATGATCTTTAATGTTGTCGTTAACCCATTATTGAAAGTTAGTGCTCTCATTCACTGATTGCAAGGAACAAGGCATTTTTTGATGTGGTGCTGAACTTGTCTTTGGACGAGATACTTAATCATTGATCAAACTCGCAGTTACAATCTCGTTACAGAGAAAATGTATTGGCTGTATAATGTAATGCGGTATCATGAGGAGAGGAGAAAATGCTATTTTGTCGAAAAGAGTAGGTATAAAGTGAGTCATGAGTGTACTAAAAAAAAAAGGTTAGTCATGAAAACCATTTCTATTTGTATAACTCGCTTAAGTTGATGAATTTGAGTTAAACTTATATCATTGACGTTACCTTTTCTTTTTTAAAATAAAAACAATGGTGCTTGTTTTGTGCCAATCTATATGCAACAGCTGTCAGTTCAAACAAAAAAAAAATTAAATTAAATCCTAAATGAAATTTTCATAATATTAGTGATATCAAACTAACCATCAAATAAATATTTTTGGTCATTTCATAATACTAATTTCACTCCAATAAATATAAAAAATTGGACAATCTTTTATGTCAAAATGTATCATTCAATAATCCAATTAATGTAATAATCTTTCAAAGGTAAAGTTAGAGTCCCACGAATCTTCGGATAAAATCAGATTTTACTATAATATTTCTTGTTCTTGTGTCATATTTAAAGACAATCATCTGACCTAGGTCAACTGAGTTCCATGTGGTGATGACATTTAGATATAGTAAAATTGGTAAATTCGTTCCAACCTGCTAAAAAGAGGGCTGAGTTGAAAATATCAACTCATCATGTTTCGAGACAGGTTGGGCGGTTAATTCGCTTAAAAAATAAAATATTAAAAAATATATTTAAATATATTAATATTTTATTTCTAATATATAATATCTAAATATTTCTCAAGTTTTAAAAGCATCAAGTTAAAGACAAAAGAGTAATTTAAACCAATAATTTAAAGACAAAAATTAAACATTATTATACAAATTATATCTTAAGATTAATTAATAATTTGCAAGAGAAAAGACGAGAGCAGATCAGTGTATAATTGCAAGAGGAAAGCCCAATAGAGTTTAGTTTAATAGAGTGCTGTGCTCATTTCAAAATTTCTGCTTTGTTATTGCCATCATCCGGTAACTATGTAAATAATAACATCAAATATGTAAATATTTGCAAATGAACACATCATTGCATCATGTAACTCTAATTTCATAAGCATTAGTTTAATTTGTATAGATACTAGCATTTAAATTGAAAAACAAGTTTAAGTTTCTTTCATTTTTTGTGTTAATCTCTTTTTCTATCGAATCAAAAGTGAATAAAAAATAACCTTTGCGGTAAAACAATAATGTTATGGCCCTAAAATAAAATATTTTGTCTCACATAATAATCATTCATATAGATCAATCAAGTCATAATCTAATATTTAATATATATTTTAAAAAAATTACATGCGAGTTGCCCCGCCCCCTGGTCTTGTTTTAATGTGTTATGCATATAGGCGAGTTGAAATATACAACCTAACCCATTTTGCTATATATGAGATCCATTATCGATCCGAATAAAGTACAGGTCCAATAATTAGAGATCCAGGAAGGGCCCAAAGGCGTGACGGTCATAACGGTACGAAACCCGCCGGGTTGTTTTTACCCATCACCTGATGACAATTAAGTAACGCAAGTTGTACTGTGTTCATCCAAAATGGTTTATAAACTGATATCTTTCTTATGTACTGGTCGATGTGGAACCTCCTCAACCTTCAAACCAAGCTCGCACTGTCAAATCTTCATTAAAGAGAAAATGGGTGTCGAAAATTTGTGAGCCACGCACCAAAACCAGAATCTGGTTCAAGACACAGCTGCATATGATGTCTCATTCCATGAAATTAATTGCATTCCATGAGTCAAACACTCTTGAATTTGAATTCTTAAGTGAGGATTTCAGGTTCAGTAGAATTTGACGCTCCTCAGATTTGACACTATTTAGTAGTGAGAAGAATGAGAGGAGAAGAAGAAGAAGTGGATAAAGAACTCACCGGGAAGCAAAGGCGACGAACATGTTTTTGGAGAGTGCAGCAGAAAAAGAAAAATAATGAGATAGTTTTTATTTGGGTCTTATCGCGTTAAGTAGTAACATAGAAGACAAAGAAAGTGGCGTTCATTGGAGCAACAATGCTGACCTTTGGACTCACCTAAGATGTGGATGCAAATGACGTCAGAAATGTTTACTTTGGATGATCAATGCATGATGTTTTAACCATTTTGGGAAGATAATGAAGAACGGGTAACTGTTTCGTGGAATAAACATTAATATTTATCCATCTTCAATTGATATACTTCATTTTATATTTGTTTAATTTAAAATTAATCACTATTCAAATTTTTTGTACACGACTTGTTTGAGGAAATGTGAAAAGCACCATGAGTTGTTAATATGAATAATATATTTATATAAATTTATTATATATTATTTTAAAATCCGGTTGAACCTGGTTAAATCCGGTTGAACCACTGACCCAATACCTCAACCGAGTCAATGATCGGTCCGAATTTTAAAACAAATGCCCACAAAGAACAACACATAGCATACTATAAATATAGAAGGTACAAGCCCAGGTATATACATCTCTTCATTTCAAACATTATACACCTTGCATTGATACTGACTTAAACATCGAAATCACCACCCCAATCACCCCAGTCACTTTCATTGTGCTAGAGTTACAACATAAACACTTCAAGGAAAATTCATTTCCACCATCACGTAGATTATCTTGCAAGAAGCCTTGAGGCCCGCAACTTTCAACCGTGTGTAATATAGCTCATCTTATTTTGGATCGGACTCATCAACTACCTCACCTTTTAATATTCTTTTGTTTAAATAATAATAATAATAATAATGCAACATTATTTAATTAGACTCCAAAAAGAGATGCCATCGCCATGTGTTATGGCGGACTGTCACGAACATGATTTATTTTCAATAACAAAACCGAAACTATTTTCGAGGATTCCTAAAAAGAATCCATTGACCAACTTGCTCTTCCTCGTCTCTGTAGGAAGGAACCGAAAAAATCAAAACAAGTTTGATTGAAAAGCACTAGTAGTAAGGAACACACTGTGATGGCTTCACACTCTACATTCTTCCGCAACCCCACCCTTCACAGCCACAACATCACTCACCCTCATGCTTTTTCCTCTCATTACACCTTTATTGGCTCTTCATTTTCCCGGAAATCACTTTCCTGGAAAATCCCCGCCAGTAGGAACCAACTGGGTCAGCTCTCTGGGTTTAGTCCCACATCTTCTTCTTCTTCTTCTTCTTCTTCTCAAGAGTTTGATGTTGTGATAGTCGGGGCTGGCATCATCGGGTTAACCATCGCTCGCCAGTTTCTGATGGGTTCGGACCTATCAGTCGCCATAGTTGATAAGGGTGTCCCTTGTTCTGGTGCCACTGGTGCAGGTAACCCATTTTTTCTAAGATTTCAATCATACCCCTTTTATTTGTCTCTTCTTATATGTATGTTCTGTTTTCTTCAGTAAATTTTTTGAATTGCTGCAGCTCTAGTTTTAGTGTGTTACTTGAATTGATGGGTGTGTTTTACTTTGTGGTTTTATATTTCTCTAACACGACTCTTCAAACTAGAGCCCACAAGACTTTAAGGAGGACAATATAAGGATTCAATTACCTGTGCTAAGAAACTCCACAATACTTAATTATTTTTTATTAATAGGAAGGGGCGGTGAGTATCGAACATATGACCGCTTTGTCACACCAGCTCTGATATCATATAAAACACCAATTCAATCTAAAAGTTTAAGTTAATATGGTAGAGCTACATTAATGGTTTTATATTTCCGTAACAAATGTGTTTTGTAATATTTTCTTCTTTGAATAAGGCAATGAAATGATCATTTTTTATTTCTTTGAAAATGTGTGTTTCAATTATTTTTTATAATAATAATTTGTTCAACACCTAGCATAGACAGTTTTTCTTATCAAATACTCAGGTAGTAGAATATTGGCCTACTTTGCTTTTTCATAGCATGGAATGTGGGTTGACATTGTTAGCTTCTGTTTATCACTGGGAAGATACTGTGAGTTATTTTCATTCATGTCTCTTTAGATTGTATGTTATGGTTTTTTATCATATTTTTATTTTTATGGCTACTCAAGGTAAGGTGTGAGATTTCCAATTTTTCTCCTTTATATTATTGTAGAATGAAAAAATATTTTTATGCTGAATTTTGATTAACTGTAGGATCTCTTCTCCTTTGTTTTGGAATTTGAGCTGGTTCCAGGGCAGGGATATCTGTGGATGGCGCACAAAACACCTGGAAGTGGAACATGGGATCTTACATGGAGAAGTCATCAACTTTGGAAGATGCTGGCAGAAAGCCTAAAAGAGCAAGGCTTGAATCCTTTGGTGGAGTTGGGTTGGAAAAAAACTGGTATAATTGCTATAGCTTTCTACAAATTTCTCATTGTTTGTACTGCAATTTCGAAGGGAGGCAAATCAATAAAGTGTCTTGCATGCTGCATATAAAAGTTTCATCTTTTAATTGTGAGCCATCAAAGCAGATGCAAGGTGCAAGGGCAGCTCTAGGAGTGGGGTCAGCAAAATGAAGTTTCTGGTTGCGTTATAGTTTAAAACTTCAATTGTTATATGAAATTGCTTAATCACGTTATATAGAACCCCGCTCTACAAACAAAAAACACAAAAATATATTTAGTTTTTTTAGGAAGTGTTTATATGTCTTCTTCTCTTTTTTTTTACAGTACGCATGGCACTTTGGTGCCAAGAAATTTATGCTGGGGACATGTTCAATGCTATTCCCTCTCCAAACCAGAAGATCCTCTGGCTATGAGGAGGAACTAAATGGTGTGCCTTGCACCTGGGGTGTGCCTTTAGCATCTATCCTTTGGTGCCATGATGCTATAAGTCTTAAAAAAGTTTCTGCAAGCACTTTTTTTTTTTACGTCTGAGAACAATAGATAGAAAGATAAAGACTGAGTTCTTTAAGAAGAGAGTTGACTTGAAGTTTTTATATATATATATTTTTTAATATAGAATAAAACAACTGATAAGTTACATCATGCTGCTTTCTAAATTTGAAATGTAGATCTGCCTGTGTATTTATTTGGTTGAAGGGAAAAATTGAAATATAATAAATATAAGTAGTAGCATATTGAAGTTATTATATCTATCATATTGTGAATTTTAGATGCTAATTGGTTGCTATGGGTTATCCTGAAGCAGTTAAGGTGTGTCTGACCTTTTCAGTCTTCCATAAGGTGTTATGTGCACAATTTGCAAGTGGGATTGTATTTATGATCATGAAAGTTTTAGGCTTCTTCTCTCCAATGATTAAAATCATGATATGAAATGTCTTCTGATCTTCAGGAAGCCTATTAGTTGGTAGAACTCATGCAAAGTCAGACATGCTAAAGGGGAGGGTGAGACAGCTTAGTGAGGCTGGGTTGAATGCCGAGTACCTATGTAGCAGTGATTTGTTTAAACAAGAACCTGATCTGTTGGTGGACAAAGACAGTGCAGCTGCATTTCTACCGGATGACTGCCAATTGGATGCTCATCGTACTGTTGCATATATTGAAAAGGTTCTGTATTCTTGGTTATTTTATTTTATTTTATTATTATTATTTTTTTTGGTTTCGCAACCGGTTTATCAATTACCCAACTAATCCGATTCGAGCACTGTCGGACCCATATTGAGGGCAACTCTCTGTAGACCATTTTTTCCCTTCCCAGGGCTTGCTCAATTTTTCTTTGCATGTCTTTTACTTGCTGTAAGTAATTATCAATATTTACATTTTTCTTTCAACTAAAAACTTGCCACTGTGATTTGTAGGCTAACATGAATTTTGCATCAAAAGGCAGATACGCAGAATTTTATGATGACCCAGTGAAATGTTTCATCAGGTTTAATTTTCTTTCTCTTTCTGTTGCACTATCGGCGGCACTGAAGGCAAGATGGTAGTTAAGCAAATATTGTTGAGTAAATGCTTTCATTTTGTGCTCAGGTCGGATAGCAATGGAGAGGTTAAAGCTGTTCAGACTTTCAAGAATACATTATACAGCAAGAAGGCAATAATAGTTGCAGCTGGTTGTTGGACTGGTTGTTTGATGCAGGATTTGTTTAGAAATTGGGGGATGGAGTTACATGTTCCTGTAAGGCCCAGAAAGGTGAGTCTATATGCAGCTTGAAATTGTTGGAAATCGACAATCACACAGAATCGAGAAAACAAAAAAGGAGATAAGAGTAGAGAGATTGACACGATGATTTACCCTGGTTCACCCAATATAGGCTACGTCCAGCTTGTCTGTACTATATTCACCTCACCGCCACTCGTTACAAGTCTCTCGGTTTACAAGGCAAATATAAATAGGATTACAAGAAACCCTAACAGCAGCTATTCATGGGCCCAAACCCAAACTGCTAAGAAAATTACAATAGAAACAGAGGCCTAAACATTACCTAGCCTCTACGGGCCTTTCTGCTGACCCCGACAATTAGGGCCAACATCATCATGTGAAGTATGAGCCATACCCAACATTCTCCCACTTGGTGAATGCTTCACATGTTTCTTCAATCCCAAAGCATCTGTACACCATTCAAACTTCTCCGAAGTCACTGCCTTGGTCAGAAAATCAGCATTGTTGACCTTTGTGTCAACCTTCTCCAGCAATACAACCTTGTCTTCAATCTTCTCTCTGATGAAGTGGTACTGTATGCCGATATGCTTGGTCCTCGCATGGAAACCTGGGTTCTTAGCCAAGAAAATGGCGCTCTGACTGTCACACCCAACGATCATCTCTCCTTGTGCAAAGCCAAGCTCTTTGCACAACCTCCGTAACCAAATAGCTTCCTTAACAGCATGTGTCAAGGCCATGTACTCAGCCTCTGTAGAAGATAAAGCAACAGTGCTCTGCCTCTTACTCATCCAACTGATAGCTCCGCCAAATGAAGAAACAACATATCCACTTGTAGATCTTCTACTATCAATGTCACCTCCCCAATCAGCATCCACAAAGCATCTCAGCTCTAACAATGTCTGTCCCCTTGAGCCCTTCACGCCTTCATAGCATAACCCAAGGTCAGACGTACCACGAAGATAGCGGAACACACGCTTCACAGCCGTCCAATGCTCATTTCCTGGCTTGGACATATACCTGCTCAATACTCCCACTGCTTGAGCAATATCAGGTCGAGTACAAATCATGGCATACATCAGACTCCCTACTGCGCTAGCATAAGGAACTGACGCCATCTCTTCTTTTTCTTCTTCAGTCTTGGGACACCGGTCAGCCGATAACTTAGAACCAGTAGACATGGGAGTCAACACAGGCTTGCAGTCAGTCATCTTGAATTTCTTCAGAACATCTTCTATGTACTTCTGCTGACTTAACCATAATCTTCGTTTGTCACGCTCCCTCTTAATCTGCATACCCAAGATCACATTTGCAGCGCCTAGATCTTTCATTTCAAACTGCTTTGCTAGCAGTCCTTTAACAGTGCTGATCATTTTCAAACTGTTTCCAACGAGTAACATGTCGTCAACATACAAAGTTAGAATAACAAAGTCACCTTCTAACCTTTTCACATAAACACAGTGATCAGCATCACAACGGTCAAAGCCAAGCTTCAGCACATAAGTGTCGAACTTCATGTACCACATCCTTGGGGACTGCTTCAGGCCATACAGAGATTTATTCAGCTTGCAGACTAGCTCCTCTTTGCCTCTTGCAATGAACCCCTCTGGTTGCTTCATGAAAATAACCTCCTCCAAATCACCATGAAGAAAAGCTGTCTTCACATCCAGCTGCTCCACCTCTAGGTCATATGCAGCTGCTACAGACAAAACCAGTCTTATGGAATTTAACTTTGCAACAGGTGAAAATACCTCACCATAATCAACCCCTTATGTCTGTGAATATCCCTTTGCAACCAATCGAGCCTTGTAGCGTTCAATCTCCCCATTGGCACCAACCTTCTTCTTGAACACCCACTTGCAACCAATTGCTTTTTGGTCTGCAGGTAGATTCACCAAACTCCAAGTTTGGTTTTTCATCAGAGACTTCATCTCTTCTTTCATAGCTTCCTCCCACTGTTTGGCATCCTCCGAGCTCCTCGCATGTTTTACAGTGCTCGGATCATCACCTGTAATACTAAATGCACAAACATCATCACTAGCACACATGATATAATTTTCAGGTGTATACCTCTCAGATGGTCTTCTTTCCCTCGTGGATCTCCTCAGCACTGGTGCTTCAACCTCAGCCTCAGTTTCAGAAAATTCATCCTCTACCTCATTATATTCAGCAGCTTTAGAATTCAAATTTTCCAATTCAACCTGTGAGTTTATTGTATCCTCTTTCAAACCCACATCCAACTGCACTGTCTGTGACTTTTCAGGAGCTTCAGGAAAAATCTGATTCAACTTAGATTCTCTGAATACAACGTCTCTGCTGTAAGTTACACTTCTAGTATCCGGATTCCACAACTTATAACCTTTGACGCCATTCTTGTACCCAATAAAGATACACTTTTCAGATTTACTGTCAAGCTTGTTTCTTTTCTCCTTGGGTACGTGCATATAAGCTTCACAGCCAAACACTCTGATATGAGATACGTCTGGCCTTTTTTTAAACAGTGCTTCATACGGAGTCTTCTCCTTCAAAGCTGATGTAGGAGATCTGTTCTTCAGATAACAAGCAGTAGCCACTGCCTCTGCCCAAAACTCAGTTGCCAAGCCTGCACCGCTCAGCATACTCCGTGCTTTCTCCATTAGAGATCGATTCAACCTCCCTGCCACCCCATTCTGTTGAGGTGAGTAGGGCGTAGTCTTCTGTCTTACAATCCCATTGCTCGCACAAAACTGGTCAAATTTTGTTGAACAGAACTCCCCTCCATTGTCAGTTCTCAGCACCTTGATTTTTTGATCAAATTGATTTTCCACCAAAGCCTTGAACTCGCAGAATTTATCGAACACTTCATCCTTGCTGCGCAAGAAATATAACCACACATATCTTGAAAAATCATCAGTAAAAGAAACATAATACCTTGATTTTCCATGTGATGCTACAGGTGTGGGGCCAAACACGTCGCTGTGTATCAAGTCCAGAACCCCCTCAGCTCTTCCTCCTATGGAATCAAAAGATACCCGATTTTGCTTCCCTTGCAGGCAATGCTCGCAAAATCCAAACCCCATAGAGCAGCTCGGAATTCCATCCACCAACTTCTTTGATGTTAGAGTCTCCAGACCTTTTCCTCCAATATGCCCCAACCTCCTATGCCATAACATAGCAGTGTCCTCCTCCGCCTGTTCTGAAACATAGCTTTCACCACTGAATACTGTGCTACCCAGCAGTTTCCACAATTTACCATGACGCTCTCCTCTTGCAATAACCAAAGCTCCTCGAGTCAGCTTGCAAGAATACTTGTCACTGCTAAAATTAATACCAGCATCTGCCATACTACCAACGGAGATCAGATTTCTGGTAAGCCCCGGAATATGCATCGCACCCGGCAGATTCTTGACTGTCCCGTCACTCATCTTCAGCTTTACCTTGCCACGCCCCACAATTGCATGAGTCGTGTCATCTCCCATTCTAACTGTACCGCCAGAATACGATTCATAGGTGCAGAACCACTCCCTATGAGGTGTCATATGAAACGATGCTCCAGTGTCAATAATCCAATCATTACAGTCATTATGACTGTCAAACGCCATGTACAGGTCCCCTGTACTATCATCATCATCCTTCTTTGTACCCGAAGCAGACGGTTGTGAATCATCCCGCTTCTCAGGACCTACACTTTTACTTCTGCAATTCCTTCTCAGATGTCCAACCTTTTTGCACCTCCAGCACCTCATTTCAGATTTATCAGATTTATCACGGGACTTTGATCGTCCCCTCGATCTTCCTCTGTGACCAGACTTTGATTTGTCATCACTCCTCCCTCTAGCAACCAGAGCCTCATTGTTGGTACCTTCAGAACCTACCTTTCTCATCTCCTCAGACAATAAGGCAGCAACAACCGTCTCAAACGACAGTTTATTAACACTAGTACCAATTGACACAATGATGTGCTCCCAAGAGTTGGGCAGTGAACTCAATAAGGTGCAAGCTTTGTCTTCCTCGTCCAGGTTAATGTCTATAGACGAAAGTTGTGCACAAATAGTATTAAATTCATTTAAATGAGCAGAGAAAGAATCACCTTCGCTCATCCGCAGATTATACAGCCTCCTTCGCAGGAACAGCTTGTTCACGAGTGACTTGCTCTGATAGAGACTTCCCAGCTTCGTCCAGAGATCCTTCGCGGTCTTCTCAGAAGTTACGTTCACCAGAACGTTATCAGCCAGGCATAACCAGATCAGGTTTCGCGCCTTTCGATCGTCTCTGGTCCACGCCTTCAACTCCTTCGACTCGCCATCACCTGACGTTTCTTCACCGACGGGTTTTGTTGGTACGGACGGCTTATCATCTTCGATCACGTACCACACGTCCCTGTCAACGAGCAGAGCCTCCGTCTTCAGCTTCCATAACTCGAACCCTTTTCCTCCGAACTTTTCAACCTCGACCCGTGATTGGCCAGTCGACATCCTCTCCAGATCAATTTCGCAGTTTTATCTATGCCAAGAAAAAACCCTAAATCGCGAAACCCCAATCTGTCACAGGAACCCTGGTCGCAGAACCAAAGCTCTTGATACCAATTGTTGGAAATCGACAATCACACAGAATCGAGAAAACAAAAAAGGAGATAAGAGTAGAGAGATTGACAAGATGATTTACCCTGGTTCACCCAATATAGGCTACGTCCAGCTTGTCTGTACTATATTCACCTCACCGCCACTCGTTACAAGTCTCTCGGTTTACAAGGCAAATATAAATAGGATTACAAGAAACCCTAACAGCAGCTATTCATGGGCCCAAGCCCAAACTGCTAAGAAAATTACAATAGAAACAGAGGCCTAAACATTACCTAGCCTCTACGGGCCTTTCTGCTGACCCCGACAATTAGGGCCAACATCATCATGTGAAGTATGAGCCATACCCAACAGAAATGACCTAATCTTGCATGTCTTAGAATTGCTTCATAGTTTTACCAAATATTGTCATTTACCATGCACTATGGTACATTTTACCGCGTAAATGGAAATGAAGTTGTGACAGTTATGGAATTTTCTTAGCTGTACACTTTGATTTATGGGTTGTGCCAAATGAGGGCAATAAAATACAGAAGCCTTCTGTCTCAGTCTCATAGTGTCTCTTCTTAAAAAAAGTTCTAACAAGAACGAAGATTTTTAAAATCTATTCAGTGTATGCTTAGCGACATTGTAGTATTTTTCCTAAAGGACCCAAAATTTCCTCTCTAAACAATCCATTCAGTTTCTTGCTTGAAAATGTAATAAATTCTGGCATATTTGTTTTGCATCATTGTCTGATATTTCCTTTCATTTCAAGCCCCTATTCTTAACTTCAGGTTTCAATTTAGTACCTGAATTTTTGGGTGTGCTGCTTCCATTTTTGTCCTTATAAATTTTAAAATAAATTTGGTGCAGTCCCTCGATGTCGGCATTTGTAATCTATCATCAAATTAATGATGCCACACTTTTGTTAACTTTTTCTCTCAAATGCAGACAAGAAACCTGCTTACCTTGAGCATTTTTGTTGATTATGATGCCAGTTTTTTATGGCTTCTTGTTTCTGTGATTCCATAAATGTGCCAAGCTATGCCTGGGCAAGAAATGAGTTGGGGGGGTTATAGTGGGAGTAGGTGAAAGAGCCATGTGGAAGCATATCATTTTCTCATGCCAACATGAGTGAGTATAGTGTTTTGGCCATGTTTTGTATGATTGATGAATTGTAAAACACCTCAATTTTTGAATGTTTAGAAAGGTATTAAAATCTATAAAGTAGGAAAAATAAAAGTGAAATACAAAATAAGAAATGGAAAAAGGAAATTATTGATAATTATCATGGTCGATTGATTTCTGGATTGTAATTAGCCCTACTTTTGTTTGAACAAATTTGACTCAGGTTGATGCTTTATTATATTGCTGATCATATTAAAAAACTTTACTGTGTAGGCTTGACTTCTTTCTGCTGTTTTTGATTTTCAAATGGAAGAATTCGTTTTAGAATATCCCACAACTCAAACTAGTGGTGAAGTGAGTAGCGTTGATGTTACATGCCCATGAGAAAAGCACCTGTATCTTTTGCACATGCTGATAAGATTGGATGGTCCAATTACTCGAATGCACGCCTACTTTTTTAAGCTTGTAAATTCTGTTTTCCTTATTCCATAGAAGAAGTATTGCCCATCCCTTCCATAATTTGCTTTTAATAGTTGTTGTAAAGAATCATTTCAACCCAAAAGGTTGAGTTATGAAATGAAGGTCACATTAATGATTTTATATTATATTTCTCTAATACACTCCCTCACACTAGAGGTTATTGCGCTTGAATGGTGGACAATGTATAAGTCCATCTACCTGTGCTAAAAAACTCTACAATATTTAATTATTTATTAATAAATGAGGGATAGTGAGTTTCGAACTCGTGACCACTTGATTAGAGGCTCAAATACCATATCAAGAATCATTTCAACCCAAAAGCTTACGTTGTCATGTTGAATTGATTCTTGATAGTAACAGTTGTCTTCATCAGCCATTGACCGATTATGACTTCAAAAAAAATTTAGTGCTATATTTGGCACAAGACAACATGAAGGATGGAGTAGAATTATGTGTCATGTCATATAACGATGAAGTTTCTCTTTAAGATTGTACTAGAATTAAATATTTAATGCAGTGATGGATTTAAATTTTGAGCCTTAGGTTTATTTATTTTCATATTTTGAGTGTTAGTATGTCATAGCATATTTGGGATATTGAGTAAATGACTTTTGACTCTTAGGCATTGTGACAAAAAGCAAGAGCACCCTAGTCTCTCATGGAATAGTAGCCTGTGCAAACAAATGTTCTTCTGGTTGATCATGCATGGTACTGTCATATCTCGAGTAAAATTCCTTTAAAATGCATAGAATGATTTAAGCTGATCAAGTTTTTTTGTTGTTTGATTGAGCCCTATATTCCTTTTATACTTCTTTTTCTGTTTGGTGTGAAGGGTCACCTACTAGAGCTTCAGAATATCAATTTCCTTCAGCTGAACCATGGCCTGATGGAGGCAGGTTATATTGACCATCCAACAGTTTCTGGTTTAGAATCCTCCGATCATGGACGAAACTTATCTGTTTCAATGACAGCAACTGTAGATGCAGCTGGGAATCTTCTTTTTGGTCAGCTTCTTTTCTATGGTCTATATAAATATCTCCAATGGAGAAGCTTATTTTGTCAATCTGTATGTCGGTGATTGCATATGTTACTTTTTTAAGTTTTTAAAGGATTTCCTAACAAACAAGTGTAAGTGGCAGTCATCCAATCACTTGTTTTCCTCTTTATTAGATGCTCATGGTTTCATTTGTTTATATAAAATGGCGTTTATTTATTGTTATATTTCTATTATATATATATATATATATATATATATATATATATATTTATTGGGGGGTGAGGGTTGTGGGGGAATAATATATTGTCCTTATTAAATTGTTCAGACGTGCAATTGGGTTGAATTGTTATCTTTTTGCCTCAACTTGACTCTATTTTCATATCCTTCATCAATTGATAAATTAAAATAGATTAATGTGGATGCATATGCTTCTAATACTGGTCTTGAATTTTGACATTCTTTTTGTTTATTTTTGTGGTAAAATAACCAAAATCTTATCAACTATCAAAGGGAGTAGCCGTGAATTTGTTGGGTTCAGCACTGATTTGGACGAGTTTGTTGTCAGTTATATATGGAAGCGGGTTGGAGAATTCTTTCCCAAATTGAAAATGCTTTCCCTTTCAGATTTAAGTGCAAGAAGAAAAGTCAGAATAGGATTACGACCTTACAGTGAGTCACAATATCTCTTTGCAATCTTATGCAGCTTAACTGTTTATATTTTATTTACACGAAGGATCAACTAACACAGTAAAAGTAACAAATTTATATCCGTTATTAGCCGTTGGTCGTACTTGCATTCAACGGCTATAATTTATTAGTCATGATGTGAGCCGTCAAATGCAAGAAGGATCAATGGCTAATATAGGTTGTATCATTTGTTATCCTTACATCAGTGTAAGTTAATCCTCCCCTTTTATTTACATTTCCAAAATCTGTCTACATAATATGTTATGGGAGGTTATACTTATCACACCTTTTTTCCTTACAACTATTTTTGTTATCATTGACATCAAGTGAGAATCATTGATTTGATATTAAACTAACAATTGTAAAAAGTTATAAGTATGACACCCCTCTAATGTATTATATTTGACTTGCATAATGTTTACTCTGTCAGTGCCTGATGGGAAGCCAATGATTGGGCCTGTGCCTAGCTTGTCAAATGTGTACCTTGCAGCTGGACATGAAGGTGGTGGGCTTTCAATGGTGAGTTATCAGAGACTCCTAATTTTAGATTTAAAATAAATAAATAAATAATTTAAATAACGTTGCCTATTTAAACTAAAACTGTAGTTAGCATGCTCTCTGAATATACATTGTATCAAGGAAATGCAATTGTTTTTGAACTAAAGGTAATTGAGGAATTTTCTGATTCTGGAGAAATTTCCAGGCTTTGGGGACTGCTGAAATGGTCGTTGATATGGTGTTGGGCTGTCCAGGAAAAGTTGATAGCAAACCTTTTGCTGTGAATCGAGTTCTTGATTAAATGCGTGCCACTCATGAGAATTATAAGTCACTACTTGGATTACAAAATAATTTAGTTCTGATTGAGTAATGTCACTGGTGAAGTTTCTATTTCTAGTGACTCCTTTTTTCATTAAAATTGTTCACCATGTAGCCATCTTCCCTTTTTGTTTTGTCTGACATTAAATCTCTCTCTCTCTCTCTCTCTCTCTTTTTAATAATAATCGTATGAAAGAATTGCTAGAAAAGACTTATTCTTGGTACTTGTAACGATTTATTATCTGCTGTGCTATTCTTTTGTCATTCTTATGTGAATATTATTTTGCATTTTTTTTGGGTAAAACTAATCTATGTTGTATAAGATGTATATCTCATGTTGTGAAACAAAATCAAGGTGGGTTTCATCTTTATTTTTTTTCTTTTTTATTTTTTAGTGGGTCTCATCTTGATTTTTTTTCTTTTTAATTTTTAGTGGATCTCATCTTGATTTTATTTCACAACATGAGATACACTGTCTTATGCAACATAAGATTAGTTTTAACTTTTTTTTTTTTTAGTACAACTATTTTGCATTTTTACATTAGATCCATTCTACTGGCACAAGGTATCACCCCTCCCTCTACCTTTTTGTTCAACTATTTTGAAACCATATTTTTATGTAGATCCATAGATGTACTGAGAGGAAATGCAACACAGTGCCACTAGGATGCAGTGTATTGTACATTGTAGCATAAGATTTGGTTTGAGTTAAAGGACAGGAAAACTGCTAAAACATGTTACTATGTCAGCGAGTCCAAATCAACGAGTCAACCCTCACCAACTTAATATAAGCTACACTTTGCTCATTTAACTCGATGAACTTGAGTTTAAAAAATTAAAATAAAATTGGAGCAAGAGTAATATCCTTTTATGAGAGGGAAAAATAAATATTGACTGTTAAAAATAATGCATTTATAGCAAAATTTAAACCAAAATCCAGTGACCTTTAAATGATGATTAGATTTTAACTAATGCTTAGCTCAAATTTAAAGTGAAGAAGAAGCTCTTATTACTGTAACAAAAAAATTAAAATAATTAAACAGTTGGTAGATAACTGAGTTCTTTAAGCATGTTGACAGGAGTTTAATTCCTAAACGTGTGTATGAAAAATTCTTTGTTGGGAGAGGTTTATTCACCTAATATGATCTCCTGTCTTGAAAGAATTAATCTTCAGCTGTCGGTTAGAGGATACATTGGGAAACCAACAAAAAAAAAAAAGAATTTAAAATAAAGCTGCAAGCTATATCAAAAGGCTTGGTTAATTTTCTACCAAACTAGGACCAAGATTTTGCCTCGTTGGAGCCATTTGGTGAACCCAAAATTTTGATTAAGTAGAATTAAGCATGTATCATTTGAATTAATCTCTTTTGATGAACGATAATGTTTTTAGGTCAACTCTATTCATACTATTTCTTTATGTATTTATACACTTTTTTATAGTTAAATTGGGCAAAAAATAAAAAATTAAAATAAAATATATAAATATAATCCAATCCAAACCTCTTTAGAATAAATTGGATTAAATGTGAATTTAGAATGAAGCTGATTACATAGTAAAATAATCAAACTGCTGAGATTGGATAAGAATAATATTTTTTTTCCTGAAAAGAAATTTAGGCCCAACCCAGGGGAAAAAGCCCGCAACCAACATCGCCATTTCTTCCATTTTCCCTTCTAAACAACACAATCTCTCTCTAGACAGGGACAAGCTCCTCCTAACCCAAGCAACAATGGCAGTGGCGAATCTGCAGAGGCTGTCTTCACAAGTCCACCGCCTCTCATCTCTCTCCTTCTTCTCCAAATCCCTAATCTCCCGATCCACCGCTTCATCTTCCTCATCATCATCATCATCATCATCATCATCACCGTCATCGAAGAAGGTGTCAGACCGGATCGTGAGGCTGTCGGCCATCGACTTCGAGGGTAAGAAGCACGAGGTGTTGGGCCTGACGGGCCATACACTCCTGAAGGCCCTAATCAACACGGGCCTGATCGACCCAGACTCACACAGGCTCGAAGACATCGACGCCTGCTCAGCAGAATGCGAGGTCAACATCGCACAAGAATGGCTCGACAAGCTCCCACCCATGTCACACGACGAGGAGGTCATTCTCAAACGTACCTCCAGAGCTAGGGTCCTTAACAAACACTCCAGGCTCGGTTGCCAGGTCCTCCTCAGCCATGACCTTCAAGGTATGGTCGTCGCTCTCCCCGAACCTAAACCCTGGGACACTTCCTAGGTTCGGACCCTTTTTATTTTTTATTTTATTTTATTGAATAATGTCATCAATTTGGAGAACGAGCGGAACTTGTTTGAACCTTTTCATTGTATTTTGGATATGCTGAAAATTATGTATGGTGTTTTAGACTCCCCTGCCAGTTATTGGCCTTCTATGAATAACTGTTTGCTATAATGTGTTTTGTTACATGAATTAAACCTGTTACTTTCGAGTCATGTGATTGTTCCTTCTACTAAATGTTTTAATGCCAAAAAAAAAAAATGTAGATTTTTTTTGGCTGGTGGAGGAAGTTGCGAATTTTAACTCATGGGGTTGTTTCTTGAGGGGTAGTTAGAGATTGACATGTGTTTTTCTTTCGTGTAAGAATTACAGTTTGGGGTTTTGATATGAAGGCTATTTCTAATGTGCCGTGATTGATTTTAAGAGTGGTTAATCAATTAAATGTATCAACTACTCTTGAATTTTGTTAACCGCTTGTGTGGTTAATCATCTGATGTGTTTTCGTGTGGATAGTAAATTCTAATTCTATGTTTTTTGCTGCGATGTTTGGTTCCCTGTTGTTGTGAAAATGAGTAGAAGGCACATAGGTAGCCCAATGCCGTCAACATTAGCAATGTCTTTATACCAAATTAGTTGAAGTTGGTGGTAGCCCAATGCTGTTTTGTGGGCAATGTAGGTTATCCCTAGCTTTAACATTATGGATAGAGAAAAGCAGTTGAAAAAATATATACATAAATTGACTACAGATTCAAAATCATAGGGAGACAAATTTAAGTTACCCCTTTTTGGTCAATTAGCTAGATGGTTTGTTATTGGAAGAAATGATTGATGAATGTGTTGTTTAAAATCCTTCTGTTGGCATTATTTTGGATGTTTGAATGATTAAGTAGATTCAGGACAATATGGAGCTATGATGCAGGAACATATTTATGAAGAAAATTGAGGTGTGCAAGTGCTTCTATGATTAATTAAAGAAGTTTTGTTATTTCCAGCAATAAGGCATCTGTAATCTGGGAATATTATGACATGTTCTATGTGAGGATCTCAACCAAATGAATAGAAATTTTTTATTTACTTGGTGTGCTTTAGGCTACTTGGAAGAAGTAATAGTTTAGTATTTTGGATTTTAATGGAACAGTTGTTTGTTTTGAAACTACATGTTCCCTTGTAAGTGTAGGAATCCCAGAATGTCTGTGTGTTGCATGGATACAGGTACGAGTAAGATAATGGTATGGGTGTGGGGATATGGCACCGTGGCTTCCTCATAATGTTTAACGTCTTATTTAAGAAATACAGTAGTAAATAGATGCTTGAACAAGAGGGTGACATGGCAGATCATTCTGTGAAGTGCCAAAAAATTTGTCACTGTACAGTGATTTGATAGAGAAAGACACTGATAATTTGTTGGAGCTCGGGCCTGGGTTTGCTGCTGATTCACTTCCCATGCTTAATTTGGATCCTCCCTTCTCTTCACCGGTGAAAGGAATTTATCCTCTTGATCCCCATCTTGATCAAATAATTGAATCTTCCTTGATAATTTGTATGGATTTCAAGTTCAGGACCACATGTCTAGGTTTTCCTAGTCATAAGAAAGGATCCTCTACCAGTCTTCCTCGTCTACAGGCTAATAATCGAACAAGAGTGTATTTAACAGGGTGATTGCTCAGCTTTTCAGGTGCAATCGGTTGATTTGATAAAGGTTAAGGCACTATCTGTATGAAAGCTGGTAATTATGAATTTATTCAAACATTTGGCATCAGCTTACCGTCATTTTTGTACATAGATAATGACTAGTTTAAACTTCATTTGACAGGAGGGTACTATTTTTTCATATACAGAATCCCTTGTTCTTATCCTTTTTGCAAAACAACATACTAGAGCTAATAACTATATTTGAGAGATTGATGATTTAGGGTGCCTAAGGAAGATTGATTTTGGACCATGGAGGTTAATAGTTTACTAATATTATTGTTGCTATCTTCGTGCGTTTCGTGGGTAGGCATTGTATGCTTTTTGCTTTTTTAACTCTTACACTAGGAAAAATAATGACTTAACCTAGCTATTAGATTACCGTTGATAGTTAGCAGGTTTGACGGATTAGACGGTGAACCTTCTTTTAAGGCTTCATCAAGTTGTGATTTGTGGTCTATGTTTAGGTATTATATCCTAAAGATTCATGTCTGAATAAGTTGCCAATGACATTTCTTATGATCTTATCTTGCTTAAGGTAATAGACGACAATAGATATTGAAATTCTTGTCCTTAGTATATATATTCCTTGATGACTAGCCCTTGATAACGAAAGGTATTATATCCCGCTCGCTTAGCAAAGATCTTACACAAGCCAATTTGTGGGGGTCCTGTTTAGGGATATGGAGATCTGTGTAGGTTCCTTGAATGATTTGTCATATAAGAAACTGATGCCAAAATTTAAATTTTAAGTAATTGAGCTCTCTTTCACTCAAAGTAAATCACGTTAACAATTTCTTATATTATCTTTAATAATAAGCTGTATATATAGAACTCACTCACTATCTCTCAAACCAAAACAGTCGCTCGAAGAATTTTTACGACTAGGCGTTCGTGTACGTGAGCATCTGAAGTTGTGTTGGCCAAATGCCTTTCATTAGGGGTGTTAAAACGGGTCAACACGACACGAATTCGACACGACACGAATACATCAATACTAACATGACACGAATTTTTATTTGTGTCAAAATCTTCAACACTGACACGACACGAATTTTTTGCGAGTTGACACGACACGACACGAATAACAGGCAAAATAGGAGTCAAAACGGTAATTGACAAAAAATTTAAAAAAATGGATCGAAATTAAAAAATAATAATAAAAAATTAAAAATAAAATAATTTAAAAAAAATACGGGTCGACACGAACACGAATACATCAACACGAACATGATACAAATTTTTTACGTGTCATTTTTTCCAACACGAACACAACGCGAATTTTTTTGCGGGTCAACCCGAACACGAATTTTCGTGTCGTGTCGCGGGTCAACCCTTATGTCAAAACCTATATTGACACCCCTATCCTTCATAAATTAAGAGTTTAATGTGCTGTAATTTTTTTTTCTCATATATATAAATGAGTGAGTTTCATTAATTTTTTCTCTCTCTTCTTTTTATTAGGGATGTCAATATAGGTTATGACACGCGGGTCGACTTGCGATATGATATGAAAATTTTTGTTTGGGTTAACCCGCAAAAAAAAACATGTCATGTTTGTGTTGGAAAAAATGATATGTAAAAAATTTGTGTCGTGTTCGTATTGATGTATTTATATTCGTGTTGATCCATATTTTTTTGAAATACTTATTATTTATTTGAATTTTTTTAGTTCGACTTATTTTTTTATTTTATTTTTGTCACTTATCGTTTTGACTCCTATTTTGTGTCGTATCGTGTTCGTATCGAAAATTTTGACACGAATAAAAATTTGAGTCGTATTCGTGTTAATGTATTTGTATCGTGTCAATCCATTTTGAACTCCTATTTTTTACAACGTGACTCATTCATTTTTATATTAGTGACAGAAAAGTTTTTTCTAGAGCAAAAATAAATATTTTTCTATAAATTAAACATTAGAAGAGCTGGAAGCAACCTTGGTTGAATAAAAATACAACGGCATGAGCGCACTGCACACGATAGTCATGCACGCATTAGTAACTCAATGCCAAGTTGCATAAAGTGCTAATCGTACAGGTTGTTTGTAAATGTAGTCATGCACGCATTATTGACAACTAAAGAACTTGAAAGGTTGCAAAGTTCTCCACTTCTCAGTGGTCGTTCGAGGATGTATGGTGTTTCGATCCAATTATTATTTTTTAATTATTTTAAGAAAACAGAGGCAATTATGTGGGTACGGATAAAGAAGTGTTTGGATAGGCAATTATGCTCCCACCCCATAACTTTTTAGACGACCAGTACTTTAAGAAAAGCTCTCTAAGAATTATGTAATGACTAGCGCACTTACATATCTTTCTGCCAAACTTTGCTAAAATTAAATAGATTAATGACCGCACAATCCATGTGCGCAGCGGTATAAATGGACTAGATCGGCTTACGAAGGCTTATAGTTTAGTCTATATTAAGTCAGACTTAACCTATTACAAGTAATCAAATAGAACAGGTCTAGACTTTTTAAAAAAATTTAGTTAGAAAGCAGGTCATAGACTTTTTATGTATACGTCGGGCCTATAAACTTACAGGCCGACATATATTATATTATTTATATTAAATAAAATTATTATTTTAATAATTTCGAATAATAAAGTATGTTATTTTAGTTTTTTTTTAATTATTAAATGTTTAATTGGCTTAAACAGACTAACAGGTCTAGACCAAAATTTTTATTTTTTAAATACAGGTTAGGCCAGCCAGACTTATAATCTGGGCCTACACAGGCTTAAAAGCCAGGCCAATCATAAAAGTATTTACACAGACCTGACATATTTAAATCAAAATCTAACATAGTCTAACCTATTTACACCCTTATGCATCTGCATAGAGACTGGCATGAAAAAAAAAACAATATTTTAAAACGCATTCAAAAATATTTTAATTTTCTCTATAAAAAAAACATTTATGTAAGTAAGAAAATTAAGAAGTTTAAGATATATAGTTTCTAGTTTCTACCCATAAACTTTAAGCCAATATGTACAGAAATAATATCATAAAACTTTCTATATAAATATTTTACTAATAGGATGTGAATTAAGTGAACTGGTGTATCTTAATTAAAAAATAATAATAGAAATTCTAAGCTTAATTCAGCAAAGCCTAATTTTGAGGCTGATTTGTATCTATTTGAGTAGAAACGTACATTTCCTTCCGCTATATAAGTTTTGTTTGGGTTCATTTCTGTTGAGAGAATATATTTGACCCGTTTATAAGCGTTAGTAAAGTAGCATCCTTTTTTAATCAAATATTTGGAGGTAATTTTCAACTTTCTTTTGATTTGTCTGGGATCTCAGATATGCCAATATTGCTGTATTACACCAAACAAATGATCTATAATATTGGCATATGTGGGATCTCAGATATGCCAATATTGTTGAGTATTTTAAAAACTACAGAGATAAATATGTTATCTCTATTACAATCAAAATTCTGTGTTTTTTTAAAGGGAACAATATTTTTGATTTTACTGTAAAAAAAATTTCTCTATCACAATCATATAAAAGTGAATATGATTCATTATAAAGAGAAGAGAATTTAGACCTGCTCACTTTTATATAAATATGACAGAGAATTTTTTTTGCAATAAAAACAGAAACATTAAATCCTTTCTTAAAAAGAAGAAATGTGGGTTAATTGTTTAGATTTTAAGAAAATAAACCATCAAAGCACTCGTTTTGTTCATTTGATTTTGAAAATTAATATTAAATTTTGTTTGACTAAGTAATATTAAAGATAAAAATTTGTCAACTTGTTTTTATAATTATCTTACAATTTTTTTTTAATTAACAAGCATAACAAAAAACTTTTAACAAACCTTATTTTAAGAAGAGTTTATTACTTCGTCTAATAAATGAGCGTTATTTACAAAAAAATAAAAATAAAATAAAAATAAATGAGCGTTACTCCAAAACATCTTGTTTTAGAAATCAAAAAAAAAAAAAATCCTTTTTATAATTTTAATTTATTTAGAAGGATTTATTAATCATTTTACACCTATTTAAATTTTTTTTTTCTCATTCCGCCCTCCTTTCAAAATTATATATTAATATATCTCCTTTCTCAAAGTATATTCTAATTTGTCTATAATTGACTAAAGTTTAACTAAATCATAATCATTAATGTTATTTACTCGAATAAATATCGATTATTTACTAAAAAATATTAGTCAAACTTTGACAAAAAAAATATATTAATATATAATTTAAACAGAGAAATAAATTATAATATAATTTAAAAGAGGAACGGATAGATATATAATATAATAAAATAAAATATAATCGGTAGCAAAAACATGGGTTAACGCGTATCTGCACGCCCGCGAAATTTTTCCCTCTGCTAGGGTTTTTTCAACAAAATTTTCTGAATCTCCAATGGAGGAAGCGGCTGAAAATAACAATGATTCTCTGTCTATTGCGAGGAAAAGCACTAAGAGAACAAAGAGTGGGGAGGAAATTCCCACAAAGATACGGATGAGGGAAGCGGCGAAAGAATATCAAGCTGGATCTTTGGTGAATGCTAAACAAAGATCCTTTGCAGAAGTTACGGGTGTGGAGAACAGGGTAGCAGGTGACTCATTCCCCTGCTTAGCGGAGGAAGAAGCTCCAGATCTGGAACCAGTAGACCCAAGCTTGGGTGTGATTACAAAATGGGGATTTCAAACGATAATCAAAGAAGATGGATCAGTTGAGATTAGGAGCAATAGTGAGGCCAGAGCTAGGATGTGCCAGCGATGGAAGAATGCACTGATTGTCAAGCTCCTAGGAAAGAGGATCGGGGCGGGTTTCATGAAGAAGAAGCTTGAATCTCTTTGGGCAAAGGTTGGAAGCATCACGGTGGCAGATCTGGGAAACGAATTCTTCTCAGTAAGGTTTACCAATTTGGAAGACCTAAATCTAGCCATCACGGGTGGACCTTGGGTCATCTTAGGGCATTACCTTGCCACGAGGAAATGGGAACCTCGATTTGACCCGGACAAAGCAAATATTCATAAGGTTGCTGCCTGGGTCCGTCTAATAGATATCCCTCAGGATTATTGTGAATTCCCGTTCCTCAACCATCTGGGAACCGTGATTGGAAAAGTGCTCAAAGAAGATAGAACAACTTCTACAAGAGACAGAACTCGGTTTGCTAGGGTATGTATAGAGATCGATCTCTCAATGCCGTTGAGAGATGAATATATACTTGATGGTAGCAGAAAGAAGGTTGAGTATGAGGGCTTCTTCCTGATATGCCTCAAATGTGGAAGGTATGGTCATAACTCTGATTCATGTCCTGACCTTGCTAAGCCTGCTCCCTCGGCTAAAGCTGAAAAGGATCTTGATCAACCAGTGGAGAAGACTTTCCCACAAGGAGTAGGGCCCTGGATGGTAGTCTAGTGTAGGAAGAAAACTCAACAGTACGTCCAGAAGAAAGATACTATCATTAATAGAAGATTTGGAGAGGATATTTCCAATAAGAAGAACACTATGGGGTTAGAACCAAGCCCCAGTTGTGGGTTGAAAGTGAGTTCAAAGGATAAGAATCAGGCCCTTGGCATGGGGATGGATTTTTCTGCAGCAGCTTCCTCTCAGGCTAAGAAGCCTTCAGGAAGTAAGGCCAACTTACCAGGCACTAAAAAGTCTTACTTAAAGGCTCCTAATGCTAAAGCAAAGGGTGTTGTTCATAATCCTCCTTCTGATATTGTAACTAGCAACATCATTAATCTGCGAAAGGTCAACCTGACCTTTTTCTCAAGTTCCTGAGCAGATAAAAGGGAAGCTATGGAGTGACTTGGTGATGGATGATGATAATAACTGGGTAGAAGGTAACTCTGATCAATTCAACAAGAAGCTTACAGCTGATGATTTGGTTTGTGATGTACCTGTGGCAGAACCTGAACCACCTGATCCAATCAGGAGAGAGGATTCAAGTAGGGGAAAAGATCAAACAGGTATGGAGTTTGAATTATCTTTGTGTAATGCAACGAATAACACTATGAATGTTGAGTGTGGAGCTAGCTGTGATAATGAGATGTCTGAATTAAGGGAACCTGCTGTAGTGATTCAAGATCAAAGTAGCAAGAACTTGGCAATCTTGCAATCAACTCAGAGTTCTTTATGAATATTCTCACATGGAACTGTAGAGGTGCCGCTAAAAAACAGTTTAAGGGTACTTTCAACAGATTCTGTAGAAAGCACAGTGTGGGAGTGGCTGCTATTTTAGAGCCTAGGGTTAGTGGTAGTAAAGTTATAAGAATAATTCGTAGTTTGGGTTTTTCAAATCATATTATTGCATATGCGCACGGATTTGCTGGTGGCATCTGGGTAGTTTGGAATAACAGAGATGTCAATATCTCTCTTCTGGTGAAACATGATCAGTTTATTCATTGCTGGGTGGAATATCCTGGGATGAAAGGTTTTTTTTGGACAGCTGTGTATGCTAATCCTCAAGAGGAGAAACGCAAAGTGCTTTGGGAGGAGTTAAAGCATATTGGAAGAAACATGAATGATCCTTGAATTTTATCTGGGGATTTTAATGAAATTGCTCAGACTTCAGAAAAAAGAGGAGGTGGGCCTGTGGATGTGAACAAATGCAATCAATTTGCCAATACTCTGAGTGTTTGTGGGGTGATGGATTTGGGAGGAAGTTGTAATAGGTTTACATGGAAGGGTCCAAAATTCCTCCACCTAGATAGAGTGTATAAAAGATTAGACAGAGTTGTTGCTAATGATGATTGGAGAGCCACTTTTGAAGATGCTGATGTGGTAGTAATGCCTAGGCTCTTCTCGGATCATTGCCCAATTCTGATTAGAATGGAAAAGGAAGATAAAGTGTGGAAGGAGAGGCCTTTCAGGTTCTTGGCCACTTGGCTGAATGATGCTAGGTTCAGTTCCTTCCTTAAAGACAATTGGAATTCCTCTTCTGATTTCCTTGACAGTTTAAATGCTCTGGTTCCTCTTCTAAAGGATTGGAATAAGAATGTTTTTGGGTTTACTTTGCAAAGGAAAAATAGAGTTATAGCTAGAATGGAAGGCATTCAAAGATAGCTCAGCTCCACTAACAGTTCCCAGCTGGAAGATTTGGAAGCTAAGCTAAAAAAAGAGCTATCTGAGATCCTTGATCAAAAGGAGCAGATATGGTATCAAAAGTCTAGGGGTGATTGGATAAGAGGGGGTGACAGAAATACTAGGTTCTACCGTACTAGTACTGTTATCCGAAGGAAAAATAACAAAATAATAAAGCTTCAGGATGATAATGGGCATTGGGTAACTGAAGAAGAGGATCTAATTGCTCTAGCTAGGAGTTTCTATCAAAACCTTTTTAAGGAGGTTTCTGAAGAACCAGCTTGGTTTCAAACTAATAACTCCTGGCCTGCTATCAGTGAGGACCAATTAGGGAATATGTCTTTGGATATCTCTATGGAGGAAGTAAAGAGGGCTTTTTTCCAAATGCCTCCTTTGAAAGTCCCGGGATCAGATGGGTTTCCAGCTTTGTTTTACCACAGAAATTGGGAGATTCTTAAGACTCAAATCTACAATAGTATGCAGTCTTATATGCAGCATCCTAATCAGATTGGAGAGATGAACCACACATTAATTGTTCTAATTCCTAAAGTTGAAAGACCTTGCTTGATGAAGCAATTCAGGCCTATAGCCCTTTGCAATTCTGTGTATAAGGGCTTTAGCAAGATTATTGCTAATAGAATCAAACCTCTCCTTGGGGAGCTTATATCTCCTAATCAGGTTAGCTTTGTTCCCAAGAGACATATCCAAGACAATATCATAATTGTTCAAGAGCTCATCCACTCAATGCATAGGATGAAAGGTAAGAAGTCATTCTTGTCTATTAAGATTGATTTAGAAAAGGCTTATGACAAGCTAAATTGGAAATTTATCAGATCAGTGTTGGATGATTTGATGTTTCCTAAGGATTTGGTTGAAGCAATAATGGGATGTGTGTCTAGCCCTGTTTTAGAGGTTCTATGGAATGGTGCTAGAACCTCCAATTTTCAATCTCAGAGGGGAATTAGGTAAGGGGACCCTCTATCCCCTTACCTTTTTGTTCTCTGTATGGAGAAGTTAACTCACTTAATCATGGATGAAGTGGAGGTGAAAAACTGGCAACCAATAAGAGCTGGCAGATCTGGGCCACCCATTTCTCATCTTATGTTTGCTGATGACATCATTATCTTTGCAGAAGCTTCTTTAAGCCAACTTAATTGTATAGTTCTGTCTGGAAAAGTTCTCAAAGATGTCAGGTCAAAGTGTGAGTATAGAAAAATCTTGCATCTACTTCTCTACGAATGCTTCTTAGGAGGTTGTGAAGTCTATTACTGAAATCAGTGGTTTCAAAAAGGTTGATAACCTTGGCTGCTACTTGGGAACTATGATGAGACATGGAAGAATAAATAAGAACCGTTATGCTGCTGTCATTTCCAGAGTTCAGGATAGGCTACAAGGATGGAAATCTAAATGCCTTTCTCTGGCTGGAAGAATAACTCTAGCAAAAAGTGTAATCTCAGCCATACCTTGTTACCACATGCAGAACAACTCTCTCCCAGTGCATGTATGTCATGATATTGAGAGGATGCAAAGAAACTTCATTTGGGGAGATCTGGGGTCCAAAAGGAAAGCTCATTATGTAGCTTGGGAGCATATGTGTCAGCCCAAGGATTGTGGTGGACTTGGCATCATTAATCTCAGGATCCAAAATGAAGCTTTTATGCAGAAGCTAGCTTGGCAGATTATTAGTAACCAGGATAGTCTATGGGCTAAAGTTCCACTTGCAAAATATGGTAGGAATCAGGATCCTAACCGTAGCTTACTAGCCAAAATGCATGACTCGAATCTGTGGAAGAATATTTGCATAGCAAGAAAAAAGATGTCTAATCAACTTGAGTGGGTGATAGAGAATGGCAGTACAGCCTGTTTCTGGAAAGATCTTTGGGGAGGATGGCAATGCACTCTCCTTGAGCTTGCTCCAATCAAACCTCCTACATCTGACCTGGGTCTCAATGTGTGTGGTGTAATATACCATAAAACAGAGGATTGGAACTGGAATTACCTGGTAAATTTCCTTGATACCTCTACTTGTAGTTTGTTGAGAAATATCCCTCCTCCTAATGTCAGCAATTCTGATGACTGGCTCAATTGGAAGGAAAGCAGTCCAGGTAAATCCATTGTGAGGAATGCCTACTGCCATCTGATGAAATCCAACTATGTAAAGGACAGAATATAGGCAGCAATTTGGAAGTGGAAAGGTCCTTACAGAATAGCTGTTTTTCTTTGGCTGGCTTGCCTCAATAAGCTCCCTGTTAGAAGCATAACCTGTCACTGGAGTGGAGGTGTACTGTCCCACCTGCTCCAAAGACCAAGAAACTTTAATCCACACTTTGAAAGATTGCAAAGTTGCTAGGGGAGTTTGGGAGATATGGTTTGCTGGCAAAATCCCTAGTAATTTCCTAACAGAAGAAGGAAAAAATTGGTTCAGGCTTAATTTATTTAAGCCTTTCACTTCGCACCTCTGGCATTCATGGATAGAAATCTTTTTTGTGACATGCTAGTTCCTTTGGCATTGGAGGAATTCCACAATTCATGATGCTACTTTTTCCAGGTCTCAAGATCCAATACACAAGATTCTTAGTTATCTTGCTGACATGAAGAATAGTGGCAGTGTTGATCCTTTTTCTCTGTTTCCTAGCCATCCTAATCCAGCTGGTAGTCCAGATCAGATTTGTGACAAAAAAGAAATTAAAATTTTTGTGGATGGGGCTGTTAATATGTCTTCACACATTGGAGCTTGTGGAGGTCTAGTCTGCTCCCCAAATGCAGATTGGATTAGAGGCTTCTCCTATAACATAGGGACTTGCTCCCCTTTGGAAGCTGAACTTTGGGGTATTCTGCAAGGTTTTAAGCTTGCTGGAGAGCTGAATCTCCCTTCTGTCTGGATTGGCGGCGACAGCAAAGAGGCCATTCATTGCACAGAAGCTAAGGATAATCCTTGTGGCGTTTCTTCCTTAATTGCTAGAATCAAGAAATCAGCCGAGGCTTTTGATCATGTTCATCTGGAGTATGTTCCTAGAGAATTTAATGTTTGTGGAGATAGTTTAGCTAAGGTAGGTTTTAACCTCAAGGGTGGAGAGTTGAGGATGTTCTCTTCTCCCCCTGATAGTATTGAGTTTTTTTAGAATTCTTTTTGTACAAAGTTGCTGGTGAAGCATGTGTCTTTAAACATGCACCAGCTCTCTTTTCAATATTTCTGGACTAGGCCCTCCATTTATATAAAAAAAAAAAAATTATTATATTGATAAAAAAAATTAAAAACAAGAATAGTAATGGTGGGGACGCGTTAGGTACTTCGTGACGTTAGTAGGTAGAGAGAGTACGAAACGGGTTTGGCTGCAGCCGGCAACAGCTTAAAATAAGAGAAGAAAATCCATAAAATAAAAATAAAAATAAGAAACAAAAAATAATTGTTAGCAGCGTGTTGAAGACATTTGATCTGTTCCTAGTTTCCTACCTATGTTCTGATGTCCGTGTTCCTGTCCCTATTTACTTTCCTTGCATGTGCCTTAAACCTTTTGAACTCAAAACGCTCCGAAAAGCAAAAGAAACCATCTAAGAAGCAACACACAACAAAAAACCAAAGCATCTCCCTCTCCCCTAAGCAATTCTTAACAAACCCTAAAAAAAAACCCAAAACCTTCAACTTCAGCTTCATCTGCATTCATTCCCCATGGACGAGTATCTTCTCTTTCTCTTTAATTTTCTCTTTAAAACTTTTCTCTGCATATGTTTTACACATCAATATTGCTTCAAATGAAACTAAACCCATTCTTGTTGTTACAGATCAGAAGAATACCCAAAGGATTATTACCCCAACAGCAACAACAATAGCCAAAGAAGGTTACCTTCTTCCTCCATCACCACAACCACGAGCGTGCACGTCACCGCTCTCGACGGCCTCGTGAACGTGAACTCGTTATTCACCATCGCCGTGTTCGTCGGGCTGTCATTGACGACGCCGGGTCAGCGCAGCCTCGAGAACCGAACATCCTGCGACGCCGGCGTGGACATCGCGAAGAAGCTCCTCGTATTCGAGGTTGTTTCCTTCAGCTTCTTCCTCTTCTCTTCGTTGGTGGCGCAAGGGTTGAAGCTCGCGCTCAATTTGCTTAACAGCAAGGACGTGGATGAGGCTTTCAGGGCACACATCAATATCAAGGCTCTTAGGTTTGGAATGTTGGGATCCGCAATTGGATCTGTCATGGGTTGCGTTTTCTTGATGCTTTCTATGGTTAATGTTATTGAGATTCGCTTGGGGATGTTGTCTTGTGGTAGTAAATCTGCTACTCATGCTGTTGCCGCCATGGTTGTGTTGGTTACTTCTGCTCTTTTGGTTTATATTTCTACTGCGATCTATGCTTTTACCCGTTGAAATAAATAAAAAAATTACCCAGGAATGTTTTATTTAGTTTTGCAAGTTTGTGTTTCAATGAGGTATGAAACGGTTCTTTTTTATTATGGTATTGTGATGGATCTTTTGTTCTATCTGCTTGGAGAGAAGTGTTTGCCCAAATGGGATATTGAGAAAATTTTCACCACTCTTGTAGTAAATACTTCTCTACTCAAATTAGAAAGATATGGACTTACTTGCCATTAAAAATTGAGAAGTAGTTGGAGTAAATACAATTAACTAAGTCAAGTGTTTCTGATGTAAGTCTTGTAGCAAGTAAGTAGAGAGGCATAATTTAGCTTATTTCTGTCTATTTTTTCTTAAAGGGCGTATTTGTGTTAAGGAAGGGCCATACTCATTGTATGGCTTGCGTTTCTAGAAGTTTATTATATGATTTCTGACCTCTTAAGTCACATAGCGACAACACCAAGAGTTGTGCCAAGGCTCTGTTTCTATTTTATTTTATTTTTTAATGGCAGAAATTTGTTTGGTTTTGCTTTGGTATTTGGTGAGTGGAGGTGCTTGGCAGAATCCACTTCAGTGTGACTGGAATGAGGTCGATTGGGTCAAGTGTTTGGATTATGGTCAATTGCTTTGATGATGTGCTATTTGGTTTGGCTGCATATTATTGGTCAAGACTAGTCTAATTTGGTGTGGTTTGGATTCGATTTCTTAGATTAATTCATATTAGTTAAGGTGGCGTGAGAAGTTTTGACTGCGTACTGTGGTTGGTGGTATATGGTTTTCTTGTGGAAGCGGCAAGAGGGAAAATTTGGTACTCCTATATATGGATAGTACTTAATTTGTCTGAACTGAGCTTCTGGTCTAAACTGCCATTTCAGTATTTCATGAAAGTTTTTCTCTAGTAAGTTAGAAGGCTGCTTTAGTATGCTGAGTCAGCAATTGAGTAATGGTTCTTTGCATGATCAGAGATGTATGGTTCTGGTTTGCTATTAGTGAACTTTTAAAGTAGCTTGATGGCAGAGAATTTAAAGTTCAAAGTATGTAGATCATTTTTAATGAATGGGCATAATTTTTTTGGTTCAATATTTAGTAAGTAGTGTGTTGCTTGTAGTCCACCTCAATGTGATTGTATTATGATTTTGTAGGAAGTGGATTGGGTTAAGTGCTAGGGTTATGCTCAATTCCTTGGGTGTTATGCTATTGATTTGGCTGCTTTTTATTGGTCAAGCCTAGTCTATTGTGGTGTGGTTTTGTTAGTTGTTTTCTCTGGATTAAGCTAATATAATACGCATTCAGTGTAAGAGCATTGTCTTACGTTACATCCAGTGTGCCTAAATATCTTAATTCGTATTAGTTAAGGTGGCATGAGAAGTTAGACTTGGTACTGCAGTGATAGAATGGTTTTCTTTAGGAAGCCGCATGAGGAAAAATGGATAATCCTGAATGGGACTTACTTTGACTGAATTGAGCTTCTAGTCTAAACTGCAGTTGCAGGACTTCAAGAAAGCTACTGAATCTGCAATTGAGAAACGGTCCTTTTGCATGTGTTCAAAGCACTGGTTCTGGTTTTTAATTAATATACTTTTTAAGTAGCTTGATGGCTGAGAAGTTAAAGCTCAATCAACATGAATTCTTGAAGTTGAGGAGATTGGGGGTTAGAATTAACAAACTTAGGTCCTGGTTCCTTCTGGACATCTATTTTTGCTTTTGACTGGTTGGCTAATTTTAAGGGTTGTTTGTTATGTGAAATAAACTTAATTTGCTTGTATTCCATCCAGTTTATGCTAAAAAATAATGGCTTGGCTTACAGCATCCAACAGTAGCTAAAAAATCAACCAAAAAACTTCACTTTTTTTTGAATGCTTTATTATACAGAGGCTTTTTAAACTAATGGGTATAGTAGTTTGTACCATGAGGCATTTATGGCATATGTTGAAATGGGTTCTGTTCGGAAGTGAACATCAAGGTCTAGTATGATTGCTAGTAATTGTATATACAAAGCATATGGTAGAGATGACTGAAGAACCTCCCCTGATTCTTTGCTATAGGGAGCTATATATAGATGAAGTGCCTTAGCAGTTGGAGAAGTTGTGCACATAATGAGTGGTTTTTCCCAATGACTTAGTGGTTCTAAAGAGTGGTTAAGGAAGAGAATCATGGATATGGAGCAGTTCTTTTAGTGGGATCATAGTAGTTATGGAAAAGAGTGAGATCATGAGTATAAACCTACGATCCGGACTCAAGGGCAGAGTCCGAAGTTGGTTAAACCCGGAACAGGTTCTATATAACACTTCTAACAAGTTTCTTGATCATTTGTTATGTCATGAAAATTTTAGTATTTAAAAGTCACCTGCACATCCCAGTAGCAACAATATTTTGCTTGAAGTGCTGGAAAAAGTTGCTTTTCATTTGGTTGGCGCCTGCTGTGAGAATTTCAGGGTCGAATAAGCTACTCTGCGCAAGCTGAAAATCAAAGCAATAAATCATAATCTCAGGAATGATTTCTCCAAGATGCTACTAAACTAACTTGGTGTTTGAAGATACAGTCCTATAATTATGCAAGATTACAACAATTCTTTATAAGGGCTGGTTAAGTGGGTCCAAGGTGGATAACTTTTGGTAACAAAATGAGAAGGAAGGCAAAGAATTGTTTGTACGTCAATACAACCTGTGGGCAGAGCCTTGTCTGAGGTTTAGGAAATGAAGTTTCTTACTAAATTTCCTAGGATTTTGTATTTGTTGGGGGGCAGAGCCTTGGCTTTAATTTATTTTTTATGAAAAATTATTTCTTTTAATGAATAATAACGCAGTTAAAACGAGGATCATGGCTTCTATTTTTTTTTGGGACAATTTAATGGATTCAAATTCACTTGCGATTTTTCTTTCTTTAGCCAAGTAATTTAGTTAACTTATAACTTTAATTCACACGTCTGCGACTTCAATTTTAACTTCTAGATGCTGGTAGTGCTTGAGATCATGGACAACGTTCATAATGGTCGTTATAGCCCTGGCAATCAACAAAAATGTCTCACTAAATGAAATAGTTTTTTTGTTTCTTATTTACCGGTTCATTAATTATCCAATTAGTTGGATTCAAGTATTGTCGGACCATTATAAAAGATGGTTCTCCCAATTAAATCTGATAAATGTATTATCATAATTATTATTATAGATTGATTGATTAAATATGGTGGAAAAAGCCCAAGATAGAAAAAACAACTAACTAGGCACAAAGTGTTGGACCACATAGGGGCACTTCATTTTCTCTATTCTTATCGCTCGAAATTAAAACATCTAATGAAGAGGAGGGGAAGCAAGGTTTTTATGACATGAACAATATTTGTTAGTTAAAATAATATTTTATTTATCTACAACCCTACTCACTTGTAAACTATGTCATCTTGTATTATCCAAGTGCTATGAGAATAGGTAAACTCCACTCACCTTAAAACTTTTTTAGTTATTTATTTATTCATACCCTTCCCAACACTTTTTCATTCAACTTAAATCTTCAAGATTTTTTCATCGTTTTCATTTCTCTCTAAACTTTTTTCTGTCTCAAAATGAGATTGCTAACAATATAGTATTAATGTGATGATCAATTATTTATTGGACAAGTGACCTCACAAACTCAAGATGGATATGAATTGAGTTTTCAAAAACTTTCATAAATGACCTCTTTTTCTATGTAAAAATCAATTTTTTTTTAATTTTTAATTGAAGAGTTGCAATTTAGCTAAATATGAATTAAATGCAACAAATAAAAAGCAATATAAAACAGTGACCAAAAATGCTACAAAAATATCAACTTGCTTAAATAAAGAGGTTAACAGATAGAAAAAATGCAAACAAAACTTTTTGGCTACCACTCTTTGTGACCTATGTCCACTCTTTGGGTAAACCACTCAAGATCCTCCACTATTTGTCAAACTTATAGGGTTCTTGAACAAACCACTAAAACCCCTAAGTTTTTGGTATTTAGTCACCTTGCGGTCTTCCCAAATTTCCTAGGTAATGAGCTACCTCTCACTTTCTTTGGGTTTCACTACCTTCAATATGAAAATACAATTTGGAAAGGTTCTTAGAAAGATGTATGTACTCTCAAAGTGCATATAATACAAAACGAAATCTATTATGTATATGGTTTATGTTGTGCAATTGTGTAACCCTTTTATCAATCACACATTAACGCAAGTGCACGTGTCAATAAGTAATAGAGTGGATGTGTGAGTCCAGATATTGTTTCCACAAACAAAACTATAAAGTTGGGATCAATGTGAAGCAACAAAAGTAACAATATTTATGAAAGTTTTATGAATTAAGAACTAAGGACTAAAGTAATACTAACTACTCACTAATAACTAAAAGCAAAGTAAAAATAAACTAAGAGTGCACTTAAGAACAAAGAAGTCAAGTAACAAAGTAGATTGTGATCAATTTTCCCAATATTGCAATTTCATCAGAATGCAGTAGCAATGCTATAGCAATTATCTAATCAGTAATCAGAAAACTAATGCATGCAAGAGCTCTCACCAACAATACATGTATACTAGTTCCCATATCTCTATGACCAACATAGTTATGAATCCATTAAGTTTAAGTTCCATATGAATTTGTGGTGAGAATGATCTCTCTACCCATAATTAACCAATTAAATTAGTTAAATCACAATGCTTAATAAATTTCTGAGTTCACCTATATATCTATAACCCAAACCCTAAGTATCTTGCAACTCTCTCTCGATAAGTCAACAAGAATAGAGACAAAATAAGCAATTTATTTAACAACTAAAAGGACAATAATATAGCAAAGTTTAGGCAAGCTGATTACATCACAATAAGGGTACTCTATCAACTGATCCTAACAATTTAGGTCATACTTGAATAAAAAGAAACAACAAAGAGGGATAAAGATTCTATAAAGCTAAAATAAAATAAACAGGCGCATTGTTGTAGCTCCGCTCTCGCAGCAACCGTGAGCTCCACCACCATCCACCATATCTTAGCAGCCGAAATAGTGTAGGGATCCACCGGATTCAATGATCTCTCTATCAAACCCTAGCCTCACCCTTTGATCTGTTGGATCTCTCTCAACTAATCCTCAAAATCTCTCTAAGTGTTTCACGGCTTTGATCTCCTCCAAAAGCCCACCTTCTCTCTAAAAGAGAGGTTGACCAGCCTAAAACAGAGATTCCCCAGCCTGTTTGGTATGTGTAGGCTTCTTCTTTTTATAGACTTTGATGAATTGAGCTCCAATTAGCTCTTCAAATCCATTACAAATCATGTTCAAATATGTTCTAGGTATGTGTAATAGCCCATTGTACACCGGTATTATTAACATTAATTATGATATTAAACGCAGTTACAATCACAACAATTCATTTATAAAAATGCGAGTAAACTTTTTCCGTTTATTACGCGAGCATTTAAAATCGTAAAAAGCGTAATAAATAAAAGTTGTGACCATAACTGTAAACTCTTGCGGAATACTTGTTTAAGCTATTTTTATATCTTATTCTACTCAATACAAGACACTAAGGGGTTCCCATAAACCCACTTAGTCAATTTCTCAATCTTATGTTTTCTACCTATCCGAACATGGTTCGGTCATTATTTTTCTGCGGACACACTTCACAAAACCAGTTCTTCATATTTAACTATCCTTTTTTATTACGTAAATACCTTTCCAATGAGCCATCACACGAGTCATTTCGATCTCGTTTGCTCCGGATATCGCCGTTTGAAGTTGGACAAGCAAAACTGCCAACCAACCCCAAAACAGCTCCAAACATCCTTCACTCCACGAATTACTGCAGAAAAACCACTCACTCAATTGCTCTCAAATTTTTATAACATAAACTATACACCTCAAGCTTCAATTTTATATATCATAAACTTAATTTTACCAAGAAACGAAGCGGGAATAAAATTTCCAAAAACTGCCAGAAACAGCCCCTGTACTGGTGCGTTCTGGACAGTCCGTGTTCACAGGTTTCTACAGGGCTCTGTGCAACCCAGAAATTTCTCAGATTTTAACACAATGTAGGGGACATCTCAAGCTTTAAAATTACGTATGACACGTTCCTATCGGACCTCTGTGGAGGGAGATATGCTCTCCCGAAGTTCACCTAAATTCTGCCAATTCTACAGAAATTTCGCCAGAGTTTCTTTTGTTTTTCTTAAAATCCCCAAATTTGCAATTGCTTTCTAATACCTCAAATGTGCCTAATAACCAATGGGTGGCACACACAAGGACCAACAATGCCTTGGGGCACTTACAACCCAACTCAATTTATAGTTATTACACAATTCATACTATATAGCTCACTTTATAAATCCTTAACTTGTTTCAATCACCAAAGTCCATTTACATGCAATTTCTCAACATACCATTAATCATAAATTTAAAATAGGCCTAAAGCCCTTCCATCATATTACATCATATAACCATTGTACAATTACAACATTCCACTTAAGTATTACAACTTGAAACTTCATAACTTTAATTTACAAATTGATACATAAAGCTTAAAAGACATAAACAACTAGACTTAGGCAAAATGACATGAACAAATATGACTATGAAACTCATCCTACATACATATGGAATGTTTATGCCCTAAGTCTAGCCTAGGCCACATGGCCATCAAAATGCAAAAAGATGCTAATCCTCCAATGACTCATCCTACAGGCTTCTTACCCGCCGCTCCAGTGCCACTGCTACCTCCTGAAATAAAGCCCCCAAGACGTGGTGAGATACACGAATATATCTCAGTAACCCAGAGGTTTTGGAGAAAACTCCGCCCAATGGCTCACTTTGATGCATATAAATAATATAAAATAACCACTTTTCAAAACGGGATAAAGCAAGGGATTTAGAGAAACTGGGGAATATAGGAATACAAAATACGACGAAGCCGGAATGGTAGCTACCAATACCACGCAACGTCCTCGGCGTATAAGCCTACGGGTCTCATCCAAGGTGTGTTCCTAGAACCACAACCAAGGTACCCCTCCCATCCGCTTACACCCGAGACTTCCTAGTGTGCTCCTATCCGGATCACACATCACGACCCTGGGTCAACTGGAACTCCCTCTCGGAGACCTATCCAGTGGAAGTCCGGAACTGCCTGAAGGCTACACTGTCTACTGGCTATAGACTCGGTACATAAGTACCCTCATAAATACTACATGCATGCTCATATTATTCTACATTACTCATATACATTTCCTACCATCACCCTCAACGGGTATGGTGGAACACACAAGGGGAACAAGCCCCAGTACCAAGAGGTTACCTCAATATGTTCCTCCACTTAGCTCCACAACAGCTTATTTTTCAAACTTGTTACTCAACAGAATGCCTACACAGAGGACATTTTCAATTACTCAAAAAATCATACAACACATGCCAATTTACAATTATACATGCATTGATCTAACCACTTACCTCAATCCACTTGATCCAGGACCAAGGGCAATCCACCGACTCACGGTTCGGGGTCTAAATCAACGTACGACAACCTACAATAACCATGTACGAATCGTCAGTACACGACAATTCTATCAAAACGCGAAAAACGTCAAAATCACCCTCTACACCCTTGTAGGTTCGGCCTTCTTAGGCTTATTTGACAATTTATTTTTCTAAACTTTCTTTCTCATTTTATTATACATTCTTAGGTTGCTACAAGGCTATACCAAGTGCCGTTTTTCCACTTTACGTCTTTTAAGCGCCGTTTTACTTAATATTTCACACTAGGATCCTTTATGACCCTTAACACCATTTATCATTTTTCATTGATTCTTCCACTTTCCAACCACCACACAACCCAATTAAATACCATTTAACACTTGAAACATCATCCAATCAATACAAACAACATCAATTTCCTAAAACTCTCAAAATGGCCGATTTGTTACGTATGTAATCCCAAGGGATTTTCATTCAATTTTCAACCCTTCCACACTTCACACAATATCATTATATCAACATATAATCATCCAACTACTCACCAATGAAATCCTAACACATTTTCAAAATTCAAGTCATGACACCTCAAAATATTCTAAGTTACAAAATCATATTTTTCACCTAAAATTTTCATGGCATTTCTAGCTCTAACACATCATTCTAAGACATTATCATCTAATACACATTTTCCATTTGAGCTCTCTAACATCACACATCAACAATTCAAGGTTTAGGGTTCATAAATGTGATCTACAAATAAACCATGGAAATGGGGTGGAAACATACTCACAACCAAGGCTTGATACTCCTCCAAGACTTATCAAAGCAATGGAAGACCAAATGACTCCATGAACATCACTTTTCTTCAACAAATTCGCAACTGATTTTGGCTTGGATCTCACCAATGAGACGGTTTCAAGGCCCAAGAGTATTACCAATGGCTTTAGGAGGTGTTTTCCATCAAGTTTCAACACAAAAATCGATGGATTCGATGGAGAAATGACCAAGTTATGGTGAATTGAAAATTTTGCACAAAGATGGTGGTGGAGGGCTGTTTGTGCGGTTTTCATGAGGGAGAAGGGAAGAGAAGATGATGAATAGTGAGGGGAGGTGATGTAAGTGGATTTGAGTGGGGTGGGGCCCACCGCCACCTCATGCGTTTCAAACTTATTTTAATTTCCCTCCGATTCCACTAAACGTCCATAAATTTAAAACCTATTTAGAAACTTTAATTTTTAACATTAACCATTCTTCTTTAATTATACTTGATCAGATGAATCCTGAGTTTTCTGGTTGTTCGGAGAAAACGCTGTTTAAAGCTGTTGCGCGCGCTGTTGGCACGCTTCCCCAAACTAACTTATTTCCGTCAATTTTTACCAGAAATCATATTTCCTAGTTCTATAAACCATTTATAACTCATATTTAAAACCTAGAGCTCGAAACTCACTCGGCACGTTTTACGGTGCAATCGTACCGCGATATTTTGACCCGGTAAAACACTATTCACTGAATTTTTTGAAACTCGCCTAACCACTCAATTTTTTGTTCTGAATCCATTTCCAGGGTTATTTTTACCATCTGAGACCTTATACTCAATTTTTATCTTCCTAGGGTTGCGTGTTGGCTAATTACCGTTTTGCCCTTTCTTTGTATTTTGGCCTAATCTTCAGGATTTTCATTAATCCTTCACTTAATTACTCATAATATTTTAATACTTAATTTAGAATTGCGAGGTGTTATATTCACCCCACCTTTTTGAATTTTTTCTGCAAAATTAACTCATACTTGTCCGCTAACTCAGAATACAGTCGGAGAATCTCATTCTCCCGTTCCCAAGTAGCCTCCTCAGGTGTGTATCTTTATAATTTTACTTTTATCATAGGTATGATCTCCTTTTTGTGGTACACATTATTCCTCGATCCTTCACAAATACTTGTCTATTATGGTTCTGTGACATTTTAATTTACAATACTTTAAATTTTACATGGTTCACGGTGGCACTTTCGCTAATTTGTAGGTAATAATATAGCCATATACAGATTTGTCTGTAATAATATATACCAAACAGGCGCATTGTTGTAGCTCTGCTCTCGCAGCAACCGTGAGCTCCACCATATCTCAGCAGCCGAAATAGTGTAGGGATCCACCGGATTCAATGATCTTTCTATCAAACCCTAGCCTCACCCTTTGATCTGTTGGATCTCTCTCAACAAATCCTCAAAATCTCTCTAAGTGTTTCACGGCTTGGATTTTCTCCAAAAGCCCACCTTCTCTCTAAAAGAGAGGCTGACCAGCCTAAAACAGAGATTCCCCAGCCTGTTTGGTATGTGTAGGCTTCTTCTTTTTATAGACTTTGATGAATTGGGCTCCAATTAGCTCTTCAAATCCATTACAAATCATGTTCAAATATGTTCTAGGTATGACTGAAGATACTACTCTGTTTTGCTGAAGATATAGCTTGCTTGAAGATTCTGCCCATATCTGTCGAAGATATAGCTCTGATCGTGATCTGGCTGAAGATTCTTTCCTTATTTGCTAAAGATATGGTTGAAGATACAACTCTGTTTTGCTGAAGATATGGTCCTAAGAAAGAGCATGGCGCTGCTGCATATCTTCTCCAAATCTTTCCAAATATACTTCAGATCTGATTTGGATTTGTGGAATTCGATTTATTGAAGACTTGATTAAGATTTGTTGAAGATCTATGAGTGATTATTCTGATCATATCACTTGCCTGTGCGCTAAGAAGCTTCCCTCCTTTAAGTTGGGCTTGGATCCACATTATAACACCTCGTAATTCTAAATCATGTAATTATATTTAAAATATGGTTCAAAGGGTAGAATTAGTGAAAATCCTGACTTCGGAGTCAAAATACGTAAAAAGAATAAAACGGTAATTTGCCAAACACGTAACCCTAGGAAATGAAATGTGAGTAGAAGGTCTCAAATAGGAAAACTAAATTTGGAAATGGATTCAGAATGAAAAACTGAGTGATTAGGCAAGTTTCTAGAAATTTGATGAATAGTGTTTTACAGGGTAAAAATACAGCGGTACAGTTACACCGTAAAGTGTGCCGAATGGATTTTGAGCTATAGATTTGGAAATAAGTTGTAAATGGTACATAGGACTAGGAATTGTGATTTCGGATGAAAATTGATTGAAATTATGGTTTTTGGGGAAGCGTGCCCACAATGCACATAACTAGAGATGGCAAAACAGGCTAAGCTCGCCGGGGCGGGCCGAGTTTGTCAAACCTGCCGCTCGCCAAGCCCGCCCTGCCAAGCCCGTCAGCCCGCCCGAGCTGGATTTTTTATTTTTTTTTTAATTTTTTAGTGTAAAATGTCACGGGCTTGGCGGGCAGCTCGCCTTGCCCGCCCAAACGGGGCGGGGCGGGGTAGGATGAGTTTTCTTACCTACCTTCAAAGGCAGGACGGGACGGGCCAACCCATTTTTTGGCGGGCTTATGGCGGGCTGGGGCGGGGCGGGGCGGGGCGGGCAACCCGCTTTGCCATCCCTACACATAACAGCTTATGCCAATGTGAACCTAGAATAATCATCAATGATTACAAATGTATAGTAATTGCCATAAAAACTCATTGTCCTTGTATGAACAAACAAATACATATACAATAGCTCAAGTGACCTATAAGGGGAAACATATTTTACTTTTAAATGATATCTTAACTTGTTTCCCTTTTTAGCAAACATCACACATCTTATCTTTTTCAAATTTTTTTTGTATATAATCTTTTTGAAATTTAAGTTTAGGTAAGTCAATTACTAATTATTTTTTCACTAGTTTATTTAGATGATTCATTCCTATATAAGAAATTTTCATATGCCATTACCATGACTCATCATCCTTACTCAACAAGTATTTAGAATAATATGAATAAAGGTCAAACGTATAAATATTATCAATCCTATGACATATGAACTCGTTTGTTTTCAATGTTCTTCTACCGGCATTTGAACCTGGACAACGAGGAAATTGTTCTACAACAATTGCCACATCGACCACAAATGCTGGTGACTATGACCTATGAACTTAACTTAATCATTAAGTAAGCTAGTAACGTGGCATGTCATAGAATCAAAAGTGATTTTAAAATAGTTATCACACAGTTGACTAATGCTAAGTAAGTTGTGTTTCAAACCTTCATCTAGTAGCACATCTTCAATATAAGTAGTTGAAGAATTATCAATTTTGCCAATTCCAAGGATTTTTCCTTGGTTATTGTCTTCATAGATAACATGTCCATGTTGCTTCATGATGATTGAAGATAATTTAGTTACATCATTGGTCATATGCTCGAAGCATCCACTATCAAGGTATAATTTGCGCTTTTTGCTTTCAAGCACACTTATACCTACATAACAAGTTAATTCCATTAACTTTTGGTACCCAAATCCTTTTGGTTCAATATGGGTTATTCTTGGGCAGTATTGAAACATGTGACAAATGTAGAGGGAAAGTTCCCTTAACCACCCGATTTTTTTATAACCCTTCACATTTTTTTATAACCCTTCACATTTCCAGTCCGTCTTTTACAAATTTCCAGAAGCATGGCGCCAGTTGGCGCCACACCGGCGCCAACCTGCGCCGGTTTACGGAAAAAATTACATCGTGTTTTCTGAAGGGAAATTTTGGAAGAATGAAGAAGAGATATAAAAATGACGTTTTCTGACAGAAAAAGGATTCACTTTTTGACGACAGAGAAGAAAACAAGGATTCCAGAAGGAGGAGAAGAGCATAGGATCGTTCTTAGCTTCTCTTTGTAATTACACTCTTCATCTTTATCTTTTATAATTTTATGTCAGCCATGTCTATGGCTGGCTAATTTTTATTATTGTGGTAAGGGTCACAACCCTTGATGTGAACCCCTTATAGTTTGGTTAATTTTTATATTTAATTATTTCAATTGCATTTATTTTATCCTGTTCTTCATCTTAAAATTCTTCTGGAATTGATCACTCTTTTGGGATTGCGAGAGTTAGGGTTTTCAATAGGAATATTGAAATTCTAGTTCGTGACAGAGGGTAAAATAACAATTCATGTATACACTAAGAATAGGGTATATAACAACCCTCATCAGTAAATTAAGAGAAAAGAAATTAATTAGGTGTTTAATTAAATTAAACACTTATTCAAGAAAATTATGCGAGATAAATTATTAGATTGAAATAATAATTAATAAGATGTTACAATCATACAAGTGTAATAGGATTCAAATATAATTATTTGATATGATTAAAAATATGAATGTCATTAAGGTGTAAGTTAGGGTTATTTCGGTGATTAGACAAAATAAGCCTAAATATGGATTAGAATGTATAATTAAATAGTTTAAAAAAAGAAATTAGTGGGTTCAAAGTATCTTTAATTTAATTAAATGGGGCTTAAATTAATTACAAAAGGAGAGAGTCAAACTTGGTTAATTACTAACCAATAAGATGAGTTTTGATTTTATAAAAGTCAAATTAGTGTAAAAAAATACACTTAGTGATATTGCTTAGTCATAAACGATTTTGTCTCTTCTTTGTTACATGGTTACGTAAGTTCTTTTCTTTCATTAGATGATTGATGAATGTTGTGGAAAATTGATAAGAAAGGACCAATAGAAATTAAGATAGGTTAAGAAAGTTAAAACCTTTAAAGACTTGTATAATAAGACAATTTTGGTTACCAACCTAAATTCCTAATAAGTGTTGTCTATTTTCTTTCAAGTTACTGTTATGGACCAGGAATAGGCCCATGATCAGTAAGGCCCACAATCAGCGCAGGCCCACAAGTAAGCATTATAAATAGGAGTTGGACGATACAGGTAAGACCTAATCTCTTTTTGACTAATACGCACAACTAGACAGTACGCACACACACACACCTCTTCCAAGGCTAAGACCATTAGATAATGTGTGATCTGCTGTCCTCAAGATACTTAACTCATAGATATCCAGAGAAGACACCTGGATCATAGATCAATCATCCAATCCCAATTGGACACATCTGCTTAAGGCAGAACATTGGCGCCGTCTGTGGGAACTTTTCCACGGCAAACGTTGTGAGAGTCAGCAAAATCGATGGTGAGAACTACGAGGAGTGGTCTCCGTCAGCCCACCGTATCAAACCTCCAGGTTCCTCCTTCTGTTAGGGAGGGTCCCGCGGAGTCAAGGCAGCAGATGCCGCAAATCCCAGATTCAGATGCGGTGCACGTTAGTGACGTGCATTCAGATTCAGCATCAACTCCTGCGGTCAACCCAAATGCCCCGTACCTCTCAGGGTTGCAACCAATTGAGGACGCAATGGTAGAAGCCCCGGATCCACAGGTGACAAATTTAGCTATAGAGGCCGTACTTCGAAGGATGGAGGAATTGGAACAGCGTAATGAGCTGCAACGGCAAGCGGATGCAAGACAAATCCAAGATTTAGAGGATCGGCTATGGCGCGCAACAAACCCAGATCCCGAGCGGGCCATCGCGCAGGTGGTGACAGATCTGCAAACTGCGAACCTTTAGCAGGGTACTCAGGAACGCTCCCAGCGTCCTGCAAGGGCTAGTGCTGGACCCGGGTGCATGCCGCAAACCCTAGTTCACCCCGGTTCACGCCAACAGCCACGGAACCCTATGGGCCCGGGACACGATGGACACAATCAGCAACCCCGGCGCGCGCCAGACCCACAGCAACTTGCCGAGACCCACCGTCAGGGGCCAATCGCTCGGGCTCCAGATGATGTAACCGGTTTGTACCGAAGAAAATACAACAGGGGGCAATACAATGACAGTCCCTTCGCTGATGAGATCGTGGAAGCCCCAAACTCGGAAAATCTAAATTTATCCGAGTTGATTAAGTATGACGGAACACAGGATCCGCAGGTACACCTGGATGCCTTTGATACAGCTATGTACATCAAATGGATAGAGGAACCCTTGATCACAAGGCTTTTTGCAACTACATTAACTGGTGCGGCCCAGGCGTGGTTCTCGTCATTACCGGCGGGATCTATCAAATCCTTTGAGGAGTTTGGTGGGCGCTTCTTACTAAATTTTGCCACCAGTAAGAAGCAGCCGAAATCAGAATTCGCATTGGGAAAAATTAAGCAGCAGCCAGGGGAGACATTACAGAAGTACTTGGATCGGTTCAAGTTAGCCGCGCTCCAAGTACCCGGGTTTCCAGAAAACGTTCATTTGCACCTGGTGATAGCCGGGCTACACGGAACATCCCGGTTAGCTAAATCAATATATAAGGATCCGCCTCGGACCTTAGTTGAGTTCAATACACGTTCCAAAAAATACCTGGAGCTCGAGCAGATGGAGTGGGAAAATGTGGACCAAAGGCAACAGCCTGGTCAGGGAGAAAAGCTCGGGGGCCGATGGATAAATGACCTTCGAGGAAAACGGCAGGACGATAGGCAGCAAGCCAAGGGAAGGTTTGATAAATATACCCTCCTGAATTCTCCTCGGTCGCAAATATGGCGCGAAGTCGCGTTCACCGATATGAAGAAAGTCGAGCGACCTCGGCCATTACAAAACCAGGCTGGTTTAGATCGAACCCGGTACTGCGCATTTCACGACGGTCCGGGTCATACAACAGATGAATGTTGGGATCTCAGAGATGCAATTGAGAAATACATTAGAGAGGGGAAGTTGCGGCAGTATTTGATCCGTACGTAGGGATGGAGGAATAGGAAGAGAAGAGGAGGACGGCTAGGAAGCCCGCCCAAGGAAAGGAAGTTTAAAGAAAAGGGACGAGGTAAGAAGCCGATTAAAGAAGACGACGAGTTCCAAGAGCCGGAGTTCGAATGCAACGTGATTAGTGGAGCTTTTGGCGGTGGTGGCGACACCATGAACGCACGACGTAAATATTTGCGTGAGTTGCTTTCGATTCGAGAGCGCCCTAGTTCAAGCAGGAAGAAGAACCAGAACAGCCGCTGCTATACTTCACGAAGAAGGAACTCGAGGATGTAGTGCCAGGGCATGTTGATGGGTTGGTGATTACAGGAACATTGGTAAATTGCAGAGTTAGGAAGATTTTCCTGGACAATGGAAGTTGTGCCGATATAATTCTGTGGCACGCATTTAAGAAGATGAACTTAGATGAAGAAGATTTGAAGGCTTGCAACACGACTTTAATTGCGTTTAATGGCCATAACACTACTCCCAAGGGGTATATCGATCTTCGATTAACGTTGGGGACTAAGGAGGCATACAAGTCCGAGAGGGTGAGGTTCATTGTAGCCGACTTTCCATCCGAATACAACGTGATTTTAGGAAGACCTATAATTCATGCGTGGGACATGCTAGTCTCAACCAAGCATCAAAAGTTGAAAATGATTGGTAAACAGGGGACGGTACTTGCTGGGGACCAAAAGGAGTCTCGGGATTGTTATTTCAGATCTGTACAGATGGTGGACCAAGATCCTAAAGACGTAGCTACAGCTAAACAAGGTGGTTACCAACCTTCGAAGCGGAGCTCGGTTAATATGGTGGAATTAGATATGAGAGATGAAACACAGATGCCAAGGCCGGAACCTGACGGCGAGTTAGAGGAGGTAACTGTGGGAGCGCCAAGACAAACAGCGAAGATAGGAAAGGGGTTGACGGATGAGGAGAAAGCTGAGCTGGCCTCTTGTTTGAGGAGTTATAATGACATCTTTGCTTGGAAATCTTCAGATATTCCAGGGGTGGATCCAAAGTTCTGCTGTCACAGGTTAGCTGTATATCCCGGCTCAAAGCCGGTAGCGCAGAAGAAGAGGAAGCTCAGCTCAGAGCGTCGACAAGTGCTCGAG
>NW_026899036.1:0-6831 GCF_033153095.1 Gastrolobium bilobum
TAGAGGATTCTTTCGGTTTTAATGTAAAAAAAACTTTTGAAAATTAGCTGAGGTGTCGCATTCTCCTTAAATCTCAGCTTTCTGTTCACGCTAGAGGATGTCTTGAAAACTTACTTATTTTGAATATAGTGAACAAAATATGTATGTTTGAATTTCTGTTCAAACTAAAAGATTCTTTCCGTTTTAATGTAAAAAAAACTTTTGAAAAATAGCTGAGGTGTCGCATTCTCCTTAAATCTCAGCTTTCTGTTCAGTCTAGAGGATGTCTTGAAACTTACTTCTTTTCCATGTAGTGAACAAAATATGTATGTTTGAATTTCTTCTGTTCTCACTAGAGGATTCTTTCCGTTTTAATGTAAAAAAAACTTTTGAAAATTAGCTGAGGTGTCGCATTCTCCTTAAATCTCAGCTTTCTGTTCACGCTAGAGGATGTCTATAAAACTTACTTCTTTTCGATATAGTGAACAAAATATGTATGTTTGAATTTCTGTTCACACTAGAGGATTCTTTCCGTTTTAATGTAAAAAAAACTTTTGAAAATTAGCTGAGGTGTCGAATTCTCCTTAAATCTCAGCTTTCTGTTCACGCTAGAGGATGTCTATAAAACTTACTTCTTTTCGATATAGTGAACAAAATATGTATGTTTGAATTTCTGTTCACACTAGAGGATTCTTTCCGTTTTAATGTAAAAAAAACTTTTGAAAATTAGCTGAGGTGGTGTTCACGCTAGAGGATGTCTGAAAACTTACTTATTTTGAATATAGTGAACAAAATATGTATGTTTGAATTTCTGTTCACTAAAATATTCTTTCCGTTTTAATGTAAAAAAAACTTTTGAAAAATAGGAGGTGTCGCATTCTCCTTAAATCTCAGCTTTCTGTTCAGTCTAGAGGATGTCTTGAAACTTACTTCTTTTCCATGTAGTGAACAAAATATGTATGTTTGAATTTCTTCTGCTCTCACTAGAGGATTCTTTCCGTTTTAATGTAAAAAAAACTTTTGAAAATTAGCTGAGGTGTCGCATTCTCCTTAAATCTCAGCTTTCTGTTCACGCTAGAGTGTCTATAATAGTGAACAAAATATGTATATTTGAATTTCTGTTCACACTAGAGGATTCTTTCCGTTTTAATGTAAAAAAAACTTTTGAAAATTAGCTGAGGTGTCGAATTCTCCTTAAATCTCAGCTTTCTGTTCACGCTAGAGGATGTCTATAAAACTTACTTCTTTTCGATATAGTGAACAAAATATGTATGTTTGAATTTCTGTTCACTATAGAGGATTCTTTCCGTTTTAATGTAAAAAAAACTTTTGAAAATTAGCTGAGGTGTCACATTCTCCTTAAATCTCAGCTTTCTGTTCACGCTAGAGGATGTCTTGAAAACTTACTTATTTTCAATATAGTGAACAAAATATGTATGTTTGAATTTCTGTTCACACTAGAGGATTCTTTCCGTTTTAATGTAAAAAAAACTTTTGAAAATTAGCTGAGGTGTCGCATTCTCCTTAAATCTCAGCTTTCTGTTCACGCTAGAGGATGTCTTGAAAACTTACTTATTTTGAATATAGTGAACAAAATATGTATGTTTGAATTTCTGTTCAAACTAAAAGATTCTTTCCGTTTTAATGTAAAAAAAACTTTTGAAAAATAGCTGAGGTGTCGCATTCTCCTTAAATCTCAGCTTTCTGTTCAGTCTAGAGGATGTCTTGAAACTTACTTCTTTTCCATGTAGTGAACAAAATATGTATGTTTGAATATCTTCTGTTCTCACTAGAGGATTCTTTCCGTTTTAATGTAAAAAAAACTTTTGAAAATTAGCTGAGGTGTCGCATTCTCCTTAAATCTCAGCTTTCTGTTCACGCTAGAGGATGTCTATAAAACTTACTTCTTTTCGATATAGTGAACAAAATATGTATGTTTGAATTTCTGTTCACACTAGAGGATTCTTTCCGTTTTAATGTTAAAAAAACTTTTGAAAATTAGCTGAGGTGTCGAATTCTCCTTAAATCTCAGCTTTCTGTTCACGCTAGAGGATGTCTATAAAACTTACTTCTTTTCGATATAGTGAACAAAATATGTATGTTTGAATTTCTGTTCACACTAGAGGATTCTTTCGGTTTTAATGTAAAAAAAACTTTTGAAAATTAGCTGAGGTGTCGCATTCTCCTTAAATCTCAGCTTTCTGTTCACGCTAGAGGATGTCTTGAAAACTTACTTATTTTGAATATAGTGAACAAAATATGTATGTTTGAATTTCTGTTCAAACTAAAAGATTCTTTCCGTTTTAATGTAAAAAAAACTTTTGAAAAATAGCTGAGGTGTCGCATTCTCCTTAAATCTCAGCTTTCTGTTCAGTCTAGAGGATGTCTTGAAACTTACTTCTTTTCCATGTAGTGAACAAAATATGTATGTTTGAATATCTTCTGTTCTCACTAGAGGATTCTTTCCGTTTTAATGTAAAAAAAACTTTTGAAAATTAGCTGAGGTGTCGCATTCTCCTTAAATCTCAGCTTTCTGTTCACGCTAGAGGATGTCTATAAAACTTACTTCTTTTCGATATAGTGAACAAAATATGTATATTTGAATTTCTGTTCACACTAGAGGATTCTTTCCGTTTTAATGTAAAAAAAACTTTTGAAAATTAGCTGAGGTGTCGAATTCTCCTTAAATCTCAGCTTTCTGTTCACGCTAGAGGATGTCTATAAAACTTACTTCTTTTCGATATAGTGAACAAAATATGTATGTTTTAATTTCTTCTGTTCACACTAGAGGATTCTTTCCGTTTTAATGTAAAAAAAACTTTTGAAAATTAGCTGAGGTGTCGCATTCTCCTTAAATCTCAGCTTTCTGTTCACACTAGAGGATGTCTATAAAACTTACTTCTTTTCGATATAGTGAACAAAATATGTATGTTTGAATTTCTGTTCACACTAGAGGATTCTTTCCGTTTTAATGTAAAAAAAACTTTTGAAAATTAGCTGAGGTGTCGCATTCTCCTTAAATCTCAGCTTTCTGTTCACGCTAGAGGATGTCTATAAAACTTACTTCTTTTCGATATAGTGAACAAAATATGTATGTTTGAATTTCTGTTCACACTAGAGGATTCTTTCCGTTTTAATGTAAAAAAAACTTTTGAAAATTAGTTGAGGTGTCGCATTCTCCTTAAATCTCAGCTTTCTGTTCACGCTAGAGGATGTCTATAAAACTTACTTCTTTTTCGATATAGTGAACAAAATATGTATGTTTGAATTTCTGATCACACTAGAGGATTCTTTCCGTTTTAATGTAAAAAAAACTTTTGAAAATTAACTGAGGTGTTGCATTCTCCTTAAATCTCAGCTTTCTGTTCACACTAGAGGATGTCTTGAAAACTTACTTCTTTTCCTTGTAGTGAACAAAATATGTATGTTTGAATTTCTGTTCACACTAGAGGATTCTTTCGGTTTTAATGTAAAAAAACTTTTGAAAATTAGCTGAGGTGTCGCATTCTCCTTAAATCTCAGCTTTCTGTTCACGCTAGAGGATGTCTTGAAAACTTACTTATTTTGAATATAGTGAACAAAATATGTATGTTTGAATTTCTGTTCAAACTAAAAGATTCTTTCCGTTTTAATGTAAAAAAAACTTTTGAAAAATAGCTGAGGTGTCGCATTCTCCTTAAATCTCAGCTTTCTGTTCAGTCTAGAGGATGTCTTGAAACTTACTTCTTTTCCATGTAGTGAACAAAATATGTATGTTTGAATTTCTTCTGTTCTCACTAGAGGATTCTTTCCGTTTTAATGTAAAAAAAACTTTTGAAAATTAGCTGAGGTGTCACATTCTCCTTAAATCTCAGCTTTCTGTTCACGCTAGAGGATGTCTATAAAACTTACTTCTTTTCGATATAGTGAACAAAATATGTATGTTTGAATTTCTGTTCACACTAGAGGATTCTTTCCGTTTTAATGTAAAAAAAACTTTTGAAAATTAGCTGAGGTGTCGAATTCTCCTTAAATCTCAGCTTTCTGTTCACGCTAGAGGATGTCTATAAAACTTACTTCTTTTCGATATAGTGAACAAAATATGTATGTTTGAATTTCTTCTGTTCACACTAGAGGATTCTTTCCGTTTTAATGTAAAAAAACTTTTGAAAATTATCTGAGGTGTCGCATTCTCCTTAAATCTCAGCTTTCTGTTCATACTAGAGGATGTCTATAAAACTTACTTCTTTTCGATATAGTGAACAAAATATGTATGTTTGAATTTCTGTTCACACTAGAGGATTCTTTCCGTTTTAATGTAAAAAAAACTTTTGAAAATTAGCTGAGGTGTCACATTCTCCGTAAATCTCAGCTTTCTGTTCACGCTAGAGGATGTCTTGAAAACTTACTTATTTTCAATATAGTGAACAAAATATGTATGTTTGAATTTCTGTTCACACTAGAGGATTCTTTCCGTTTTAATGTAAAAAAAACTTTTGAAAATTAGCTGAGGTGTCGCATTCTCCTTAAATCTCAGCTTTCTGTTCACGCTAGAGGATGTCTATAAAACTTACTTCTTTTCGATATAGTGAACAAAATATGTATGTTTGAATTTCTGTTCACACTAGAGGATTCTTTCCGTTTTAATGTAAAAAAAACTTTTGAAAATTAGCTGAGGTGTCACATTCTCCTTAAATCTCAGCTTTCTGTTCACGCTAGAGGATGTCTTGAAAACTTACTTATTTTCAATATAGTGAACAAAATATGTATGTTTGAATTTCTGTTCACACTAGAGGATTCTTTCGGTTTTAATGTAAAAAAACTTTTGAAAATTAGCTGAGGTGTCGCATTCTCCTTAAATCTCAGCTTTCTGTTCACGCTAGAGGATGTCTTGAAAACTTACTTATTTTAAATATAGTGAACAAAATATGTATGTTTGAATTTCTGTTCAAACTAAAAGATTCTTTCCGTTTTAATGTAAAAAAAACTTTTGAAAAATAGCTGAGGTGTCGCATTCTCCTTAAATCTCAGCTTTCTGTTCAGTCTAGAGGATGTCTTGAAACTTACTTCTTTTCCATGTAGTGAACAAAATATGTATGTTTGAATATCTTCTGTTCTCACTAGAGGATTCTTTCCGTTTTAATGTAAAAAAAACTTTTGAAAATTAGCTGAGGTGTCGCATTCTCCTTAAATCTCAGCTTTCTGTTCACGCTAGAGGATGTCTATAAAACTTACTTCTTTTCGATATAGTGAACAAAATATGTATGTTTGAATTTCTGTTCACACTAGAGGATTCTTTCCGTTTTAATGTTAAAAAAACTTTTGAAAATTAGCTGAGGTGTCGAATTCTCCTTAAATCTCAGCTTTCTGTTCACGCTAGAGGATGTCTATAAAACTTACTTCTTTTCGATATAGTGAACAAAATATGTATGTTTGAATTTCTGTTCACACTAGAGGATTCTTTCGGTTTTAATGTAAAAAAAACTTTTGAAAATTAGCTGAGGTGTCGCATTCTCCTTAAATCTCAGCTTTCTGTTCACGCTAGAGGATGTCTTGAAAACTTACTTATTTTGAATATAGTGAACAAAATATGTATGTTTGAATTTCTGTTCAAACTAAAAGATTCTTTTCGTTTTAATGTAAAAAAAACTTTTGAAAAATAGCTGAGGTGTCGCATTCTCCTTAAATCTCAGCTTTCTGTTCAGTCTAGAGGATGTCTTGAAACTTACTTCTTTTCCATGTAGTGAACAAAATATGTATGTTTGAATTTCTTCTGTTCTCACTAGAGGATTCTTTCCGTTTTAATGTAAAAAAAACTTTTGAAAATTAGCTGAGGTGTCGCATTCTCCTTAAATCTCAGCTTTCTGTTCACGCTAGAGGATGTCTATAAAACTTACTTCTTTTCGATATAGTGAACAAAATATGTATATTTGAATTTCTGTTCACACTAGAGGATTCTTTCCGTTTTAATGTAAAAAAAACTTTTGAAAATTAGCTGAGGTGTCGAATTCTCCTTAAATCTCAGCTTTCTGTTCACGCTAGAGGATGTCTATAAAACTTACTTCTTTTCGATATAGTGAACAAAATATGTATGTTTTAATTTCTTCTGTTCACACTAAAAATTAGCTGAGGTGTCGCATTCTCCTTAAATCTCAGCTTTCTGTTCACACTAGAGGATGTCTATAAAACTTACTTCTTTTCGATATAGTGAACAAAATATGTATGTTTGAATTTCTGTTCACACTAGAGGATTCTTTCCGTTTTAATGTAAAAAAAACTTTTGAAAATTAGCTGAGGTGTCGCATTCTCCTTAAATCTCAGCTTTCTGTTCACGCTAGAGGATGTCTATAAAACTTACTTCTTTTCGATATAGTGAACAAAATATGTATGTTTGAATTTCTGTTCACACTAGAGGATTCTTTCCGTTTTAATGTAAAAAAAACTTTTGAAAATTAGTTGAGGTGTCGCATTCTCCTTAAATCTCAGCTTTCTGTTCACGCTAGAGGATGTCTATAAAACTTACTTCTTTTTCGATATAGTGAACAAAATATGTATGTTTGAATTTCTGATCACACTAGAGGATTCTTTCCGTTTTAATGTAAAAAAAACTTTTGAAAATTAACTGAGGTGTTGCATTCTCCTTAAATCTCAGCTTTCTGTTCACACTAGAGGATGTCTTGAAAACTTACTTCTTTTCCTTGTAGTGAACAAAATATGTATGTTTGAATTTCTGTTCACCCTAGAGGATTCTTTCGGTTTTAATGTAAAAAAACTTTTGAAAATTAGCTGAGGTGTCGCATTCTCCTTAAATCTCAGCTTTCTGTTCACGCTAGAGGATGTCTTGAAAACTTACTTATTTTGAATATAGTGAAC
>NW_026899037.1:0-69356 GCF_033153095.1 Gastrolobium bilobum
GGAACTCGCATATAAACTTCCTCTTTAAGATCTCCATGTAAGAAGGCGTTTGTAACATCTAACTGGTATAATTTCCACTTCTTGGCAACTGCTACTGCCAGAAGTGTCCTCACACTAACCATCTTTGCTACAGGAGCATATGTGTCAAAGTAATCTTCGCCAGGTATTTGATTATTACCAGCAATTACCAGCCGTGCTTTGAATCGCTCCACAGTACCATCTGAATTGTATTTGATGCGGTAGACCCACTTACAAGGGATTGCACGTTTACCAGGTGGCAAAGAAGTAAGCTCCCATGTTTTGTTTTGCTCAAGTGCATCAATTTCCTTTCGCATTGCTAAACGCCATCATTCATCTGTGACAGCTTCTTTGAATGATTTAGGTTCGACTCCAGAAGAAATGGCAGCAAGAAACTGTTGATGTTCGGGAGAAAATTTAGAACAAGAAACAAAGTTAGCAATGGGATAAGGAATACCTGAGGATAGACTGGAGGAGGTAGAAGAGGCTGCTGGATTATGTGCCTTGAGATATTTGGGAGGAATGTAACAGTTCTTGGTAGTATGGACTGTTCATAGTGTGCAACCAAAGGTAAAGAGCGTTGGTCAACATCTGCAGGAGTTGTAGGATGTGGTGCAATTTCGCAATCGACTGATTGAGTGGAAGAAGATGTGTCGTGTGCAGCCGGTGTTGGTTCTGCTTCAACATGAGACTGCATCAGTTGGGAAACTTCAATGTTGGTAGGAGTTTCTGTTTGGGTTTCATAGGGAAAGATGGTTTCTTCAAATACCACATCTTTAGAGACAAATATGGTCTGTGTATCAAGGTTATAAAGCCTCCATCCTTTCTTGCCAAAAGGGTATCCCAGAAACAGGCATCGGACTGACCTTGCAGCAAACTTGTCTGACGATTTGGGACGTGGATGAGCATAACAAAGGCATCCGAAGACACGAATGTGATCGTAGTTTGGTGTACGATTAAAAAGGCGTTCAAATGGAGTCTGTCCTTGAAGAAGAGGTGTCGGGGTTCTGTTGATTAGATGAACAGCAGTGAGAACACATTCTCCCCAAAATTCAATGGGAAGATGAGCTTGAAAGCGTAGTGCCCGTGCTACATTCAAAATGTGTCTGTGTTTCCGTTCGACTCGTCCATTTTGTTGTGGTGTGTCCACACATGATGTTTGGTGTATAATCCCCATGTCTGAGTAAACCTTACGAAGATTAGTAGCACAGAACTCTGAACCATTGTCGGATCGTATTATTTTGACATTGGCATTGAACTGAGTACGAACCATCAAGAGAAACTGAGATAAGTATTGGAACGTTTCAGTTTTAGTCTTCATTAAATAAACCCAGACATTTCGGCTAAAATCATCCACAATAGTTAAAAAATATCTTGCACCAGTTAAAGAAGCAGTTTGATATGGACCCCATATGTCACAATGAATAAGATCAAAACATGAAGTAGTTTTATTAATGCTAACAAGAAATACAGTGCGAGTTTGTTGTGCTCTAAGGCAAATATCGCATACTGAAGGAGAAATTTCCTTATGTTTATTCATTGTAACAAAAGGGAGAAAATGCAAGGACTGAAACGACGGATGACCCAAGCGACGATGCCAAATATCTGCAGTCTGTTGTTTTTGAGCAGTACATGCAGTATGGGAGGATCTTTTATTTAAGGAGTCATGCACATAAACACCAGCCTGCAATCTACCCAGTCCAATCTTGATCCTCGTTGTGGGGTCCTGCAATTCACATCCAGTGTGAGTAAAAGAAATAATGCAATTTGTATCAGCAAGTAATTGAGCAACTGAGATAAGATTGCATTTTAATTGTGGAACATATAACACATCCTGAAGAATAATATTGGATGTCAACTGAAAAATTCCTCGTTGAACTGATACGAGTTGATCACCATCTGGTAAGCCTATGGAAGTAGGTGGAATGGATTCAACATTCGAGATTAATTGAAGATTCCCAGTCATGTGTTGAGAAGCACCACTATCCACTAACCAGGTGTAATTTGGAATGTGCTTACCAGAAAGTGTTGTAGTATTAGCAGAGGGTGTAGAGGGAGAGACAACCATGTTGGCAATCTGCTGAAGAATCTCAGGAGTCAGATTTGGAACGAAATTCGGGTTGGAAAACGTAGGTATGGCAGCTGCGGTTTGTGGTGCAGGAGAACTAATTGTGTAGTTCCTTTTGTCATAGGGTTTGCCACGTCCTCTACCCCGACCATAGGGTGGTTTGCCATGAAGTTGGTAACATTTAGAGACATCATGGTATAGCTTACCACAGTGGCTGCATCGAACAGGATCAGCATTGGAGGAAGGGAGTTTTTGAATATCTCTTGTAGCATAGCTGAGCACATCAGTTCGGGTTTCATGAGTCTGAGCCATATGGAATTGAGTCTCTTCTTGAACTAACGTGGAATACGCTTTGTTCAGAGATGGTAGATTTGGTTGGTTCAGCAGTTGTGTGCGGATTGTGCCAAACATAGCGTTGTCCAGGCCTAGGAGGAATTGATAGACCCGATCATCAGCCATTTCTTTTGTGATATGTTGAGTAACAGGACAATGAGCACCATAAGGGCAATCAGGTAGTGCGCGTGCAGCATCAAGTTCATCCCAAGCTCCCCGTAGTTTGGTATAATATTGATTGACCGAAATTCCCTGTTGTCGCAACTGGAAAAGGTTTGCTTTCAGTTGATAAATTTTGGGAGCATTTTGAATGGAGTAGCGTTCCCGTAGATCATCCCAAAGGGCCTTGGCTGTGGGGAAATAATGAATATATGGCTTGAGTAGAGGATCAATAGTGTTGTGTATCCAACTGTTGATCATGGAATTGCAAAGAGTCCAAGCGTGGGTTTCATCAAACGCATCATTGGCAGGTTTGGTGATAGAACCGTCGATGAAGCCAACCTTATTTTTGGAAAGGAGAGCATTTTTAAATGCTTTGGCCCAGACATCATAGTTAGATTCTCCTTTCAACACCACATTTGTAAGGAATAAGCCAGGGCTATCAGATGTGGGCATGAAAAATGGGGAACGAGGATCAGAAGGTTTAAGGGTAGGTTCGATGGCTGCTTCTGATGTGAGTTTTGCATTGGTATTGTCATTGGCAGCGGAAGAATCTGAATCAGCCATGGGAAATTGGATCGTTACTGTTAAACTGATACCATATAGAAAAGTATGAAAAGATTGAATGATAAGTGTTGTATTGCTTTGTGGCAGATAGCCAATTATATATACAAATGACAGCAAACTGAAACAAACGATAACAAACTATCGTAACAATACTAATACTATCGTAACAATACTATATGGAGAACAAACAAACTATCTTAACCAAACTATACAGATACAAGATATTAACAAACTCTTCCTAAAGACTTGGTCTTCATTAGTTGAAGAATAAGATCAAAGGTGATCTTATCCTAACAATATTATTTTATAATTATTTATTTTTATTTTAATCTAAGGATAAATAAAAAGGTTTTAAGCAAAAATATATTATAAATATTATCTCCCCCATAATATAGTCGAAAAAAATAAATCGAAAATGATAGTATGAATTACTTTATTGAGTGTAAGAATCAACTTATCATGTAAGGGAACAAGAGAATAATTTTACTACCCGAATATTTCCTACCATTCTTTTGGACCACAACTAATAATTTCCGTATCTGCAACAGAAACTTAAATCTGGAAACAATTTTGGGCTGGAAATAATCTCCCAAATAATTAAATCAACTTATCACTATGTCAAAAAGTAACTTGTGTTGTATTTCCAGTAAAGAAAAATCCAAAATTGACCCTGCAAAGTTATACATTTTCAGAAGTAATTATTTTAGTAGAATAAATAAACAATTTCCATGATCCTCCGTGAAAGCGTTTTTTTCACTTTTTTGGGCTATTATGCCTGACTCCAAATGTTTACTTGATTTGATGTAATAAAATTAAAAATAAAATGCAAAAGAAAGAAGAAAAAAGAGAGTAAAATATAGTTAGTTTAATCTTCTTGTTTCATGATTAAGAAGGAGGATTTGTCTACTCCCATCATGAAAAAGAAGGAGAGGAGAAGGAGGTTTTGTCTTGATAAGCTTACAACAGAATACTTAATTCTTAAGAAAATGCATCGTCTGGTGTTACAAGAGGTCCCAATGTCAAAGTCAAATCCACTGGTCATGCAATTTTGAAAAATGAAAATATAATTTAACACTTCTTCTTCCTTATAACTTTTTATAATTTACCTCAAATCAATGGTTTAACGATTATAAAACCGTTAATTTGATTTTGATCTAAAAATAATAAAAACAATTGTAAGATTTTTTTTTTATAAGTATAATCCTCCCAAAATAAATACTTATTTAATTTATTATTAAAATGATATTCTAAAATAATGTGATTGATTTCACATATTAACCGATAAGTCTCGGACATTAATCGTATAGGATTTTCACGTATCTATAAACTATTGTACATTTGTAATACGGGACTTTTAATTTCCCACATGGTCGATGTGAGACTTTTATGCTGACATTAAGTTCTGTATGATTAATACGTGAAACTTATCTTATATAATTAACATATAAAATCAATTGTATTATTTTGAAATATCTTTTAAAAAATAAATTAAATAAGTATTTTTTTTTTCAAATACCTTAATACGGTAAAAATGTCCATGCATATGTTTGGGAATGGGACTGGGTGAAAGCAGGAAGCAATAATCATCACTCACTAATACTTGCATGTTCCATATATTCATCTATTGTCAAATGCAACATAATCTTATGAACGCCCAAAATTTCCATACCTTTTTTTCTTTTGTATTACTTTTTTTTTTATTCATTAACAAAAAAATTCCTACAATCGTGAACCGTTTGATCACGGTCCGGTTTCCGCCTCTATGGCCCACTTTTCTGTGATCAGAAAAACTTAGGATAGGTTGTGAAAGAATACCTGTGAAATGAAAAGGCAAGGTTATGGAAGTCATTTCGAACAATCTCACCTTAACCTTTTCTTTCAACAATTTACGATCCTTCCACAAGTACTTAGTTGCTTAATGAAAAAAAATGAATCAATCTAAAAATTATTCTCTAACCTCACATGCTTTTACCACACAGCCATCAGAGACAATTAGATATAAGAATATTTTCACGACTATCGCCCACCCAGTGTCATTAAAATCGGCCGATCTGGTCGTTCAGTCCAATTCAGTTAATTTAGTTAATTAATCAATTATGTATGCAACTCGGTTAAAATTCGATGAATCGATCAAAAATTGGGTTCAAACTTATGTTAACACATACCAGTTTTTGAAAATTGTAACAAAATATTTGACCATGATTATACTACTAGGATTTAAACTTGGCACACCACCAAGTCAATATTATTTTAGTTGTCATGTTACTTTTATTTATATATTCGATGAAAATTTCTGTTAAAACATATCACTATTAAAAATTTATTTTTGTTGTAAAACATTACTGATAAACTTTCACATGGTTAATAACACATGACTCTTTGTTTTTCATGACGTTTGATATATTATATAATCATCACATTAATGGTGTGTTGAGTTGTAGAATACATTCAAGGGAATATAGTAAAATATTATGGATAACCTTTCACATGGTTCATAATTTGTGTCTCTTTATTTTTTCATAACTTCCATGTTTAACAATGCATATAAGATAGGTCCTTATTCTTTTTTTTTTTTCTACATTTCACTTTTTCTTATATTTTCTATATTCACAACAATTTTTACTTATATTTTTAAATATTTAAATTTATATAATTTTTAATTTTTTAAATAATGAAAATTCTAATGAAATAAAATGTTTGGCCCGCGAGTCAATTATAGTACAGCCCGCCAAATTATAAGATTTTGAGAGTTAGAATTAAAACAGACTCTATCAGGAAAAAAAAATTAAGATCAAATATAATATTTTGCGAGGTGACGGATGGGCTTTAACATATTTTGACAGCTCTACTTATCAAATCCCAACCAACCAGATTCGGTACTTCACAAACTCGTGTGACAGACACGTTAGGTTATCATAGACAAGGAAATTATATATTTACGTACGAAGAAAACAAAACAGGAACCTATTATTGAGACAGAGAAGAGTGTGCGTGTGTGTTTTTTCATCTCCAAACCCAAAGAACCGTTTGCTCAGTCATTTTAATCTCCAATAACAATAAGTTCCCATTTTTCTCCTTTTAGAGAGAGAAAAATTTGAGGTTGTAAGAGAGAGAATTTTTGGTCTTTTTTCTTCTTCTTTTTTGGGTGTTCCAATGGATGAACTGGAAATCCTAAGAAGGGTATGAGAGGAGAAGAAAAATTGTATCTTTCTTTGATGGATGTTTCTGAAGCTACGATCTTGTGAAAACCCAGGAAGGAAATCTTCTATGTCGCGTTGATATACAGAAATTGTCGAGATTTTTCAGTGCCGTTGATTGAGAAATGAACGGTGGCGATGAGGTCGTCGCAGCTCCGGCGGGTCCACCGCAACCGCTGGAGTGGAAATTCTCGCAGGTTTTCGGCGAACGTTCGGCTGGGGAAGAAGTTCAGGAAGGTAATTGTCCCTACGTTGTATTGTCGAGGGTGCCCTTGTTGTCGGATCCAGTTGATGTGTTGGGATTAGGGTTTGGTTCGGTTCTTTTGATCCGTTTAAGATCGTGTTTCGTCGCTCCCTCGTTGTTTTGGCTTCTTGGTTATTGCGTAGTTGATGTGTGATTGTGATGTTCTTGTTTGATTTGGGGGGAAGTAGTGGTTTGAGGTTGTGTTTTGCATTGTGAATTTTTAGTTGGTTGGATTGGTAAGAGTGTGAAAATGAACTGTTGGACTTAATAATGGTGGTTTTGGTTTTGGCTTTGTTTTTTTGTGTTTCTAGCTTGTGCTTATATTGCTAGCAGTTCTTGTTGAGGTGAATTGGTTTGTTTAGTTTTCAATGTGAGTTTGAGTGCTAGGTCTTAGATCTTAATGGCGTGTAGTTTGATGAGTGACATTGAAGATTGGCTGCAAGGGTCAAGTTGGCAGCGTTTGATTGGTTGGAGTACCAGTTTGTTTGGTGGTGCCTTTGACCGGAAATGCTTAGCTGATATTTTTAAGAATTGGCGTGTAGCAAATGTGTCTGTGTCATATAAGAAGAAACAACATTTTCTGTCAAAAAAGAATGAAAATATATGTTGATAAAATTGAAGCAATATCTTGCTTTTCTAAAATAGTTAGTGATATATGGTGTTACTGTTATACTAAGGTAGCATCTGGAATTTGGGATTGAAGGGAAGGAGAGGGTGAGTGTGCATCCGGCATCCTGATAGTTGCACCGTTTTTTAGTATTGCTGATTCAACGGTGTGTTTCTGGTGGAATTAGTTTCTTGCTATTTCAAAATTTCAGTACAGCAATTAAGAGCCTTTATGGTCTGGAAACATTGTCCCATAACTTCATGTCTCTGGTCGAGATGGCGGAGCTATGTTCTAATTTTTAGGTTACGAATGATAATTGAAGAATGTAAACCACAGAGTATCGTTGAATTCAATTTCCCAACCCTCACCAAAAATAAAAGAATGAGGATCGCAGAGAGTAAATAAATGTTTAATTTTGTGAATGGAGTGTAAATGGAATGTGAAACATATTAATTTAATCAGTTTTGATATGAGGGAGCTTAAGATATCTAATTCTGTAAAAATTGTGTCTATCTGATCTGGCTGATTTGATTCTACATTTGGATAGTCTTGGAAACTTTTGACAGTATCATGGCAGCAATATGGTGGTATATAATTGGACTTGGTGAGAGGCCATGGTTTCTTTATTCATAAAAACCTGCCTTTTGAAAGCTGGTTTAACTCACTGCAAACTGCAGTGTTCGTGTCAAACTGTAACTAAGAATTATTTAGAGTAAATATCCTTTTTGGTCCCTAACAAAAAACACAGTCCCCATTTTAGTCTCTTACAAAAATAAATTAGTCAGTTAGTCCCTAACAAATTCAAAGTGGATCCATTTTAGTCCTTTTGAGGGACTAATATGGATTTTTTTTGAATTTGTGAGGGACCACGATTTCAACTAAATGGGTCCACTTTGAATTTGTTAGGGACTAACTGACTAATTTATTTTTGTAAGGGACTAAAGTGGAGACCGTATTTTTTGTTAGGGACCAAAAAGGGTATTTACTCAATTATTTAATAGTTTATGTAAGGGATTACAGGACTAGAAAGAATAGCAATTCCAACATGGTTTTTTGAATCTAACGGGTTCTTATTGGGTATCTATTCTTGGCATATAGACACCATTAGCAGTATGGTGGATTCTTCCTGTACAGAGTGATTGACGAATTTGGATTAGCTTTTGTTGCAGGTTAATGTGTAAGTTTCCTAATTATTTACTGAATTTACTTTCTACAGTGGACATAATTTCTGCTATTGAATTTGACAAGTCTGGTGATCATCTTGCTACTGGTGATCGTGGTGGTCGAGTAGTTCTCTTTGAGCGGACAGATGCAAAAGATGTATGATTTTTGCTTCTACAATTTTATTTTATTTTATTTTTAACCAAACATTGTTTTGAAAGATTCTGTTAACATAATTAATATCATAATATCTATGTATACTGTTACATGCAGCATCAAGAATCAAGAAGGGATTTGGAGAGGATGGACTACTCTGTTGGTAGGCATCCTGAGTTCCGTTATAAAACAGAGTTTCAGAGTCATGAGCCTGAGGTAATTTTCAGTCACCAGTTAATGCTGCCCAAACTACCTGTAGCTCAGAAATGTTAATATCTATAACATGTAATCGCTGTTTCAGTTTGACTATCTTAAGAGCTTGGAAATAGAAGAGAAAATTAACAAAATCAAGTGGTGCCAAACAGCAAATGGCGCTCTTTTCCTTCTATCAACAAATGATAAAACCATCAAGTTTTGGAAGGTATGAAATGAATGCTTACCTGTGGCATGCTGAGTGCTGTTTTTTGAATCAATTTTTTTATGGATGACATGCATGATTACATTTCTGTAGAGCTAAGTTTGGTCCCTTGTCTCACATGCTTTGACAGTATATCTGTTTCTGGAGATGTGTTATAGTTTATGAGGCCCATATATCTCGGGTCTAATGAATTCTGTTTCCTGGGCTTAGCCTTCAGAAATTACCAATTATATTTTGAATATCTGGTTATTAAATATTAAACTTTTTTCAGTTAACTAGATAACTCTGCTTATAGAGGGTGACTCTTTTTAGGGTGCATGCATGTGTCATCTGTTCATTTTTAAGTGCATATTGTCGTGACTACCTTTCTGAACACTACCATCTTTCTAGGACATTGGTTGAAACATTTTATCATACAATATGTCATCTTAATGGTTAATTGATTATGTGATTGTTACTATTATACTAAAGGCATTAAAAATTTTGTGAGGAAAAGTAAATAATAATATGAAAGATGGCCATGCTGTTAAATAAATACCGATGAATCTACAATGAGTGTTTGCTTGTGCATGTATTCAAAATTAATGTAATTACATTTCCTTTAGTAGTTTTCTGATGAATTAATATGATTGATCTGTCTCCTAGGTCACCTTTTCTTATTTTTTCCTTATCTGAGAGTTGAACAGGTTCAAGAAAAGAAGGTCAAGAAAATTTCTGACATGAATGTTGACCCTTCAAAAGCAATGGGAAATGGCTCTATTGCCAGTTCAAGTAATTCCAGTGGCTCTAGGCCATTTCTTGCAAATGGAGGATCTCCAGATAGATCATACAGTTATCTAAGCAATGATTTCTCATTTCCACCAGGAGGCATACCTTCGCTAAGATTACCCTCGGTAGTTGTATTCAGCCCTACCAGTTGAATTCCTTTTCACATGCTTTGTTTCTTTGGGATAAAAATTTTTAGTGTGATTTTTTACTATGAAAAACCAAGAAGTCGGTGTATTAACATGGAAGAGACAAAACTCAGTAATGCTTACTATTGACCTACTTTCTGTCTGAACAGAGTCTCACAACTTTCTTTTATTTATTTATTGTGGGGGAGGGGCTTCTCTAAAAGGGGATGTAGTCATGTTCTTTTTGTATACAATAAATGTACTTGAAACATATTTACTGGTTGATTTCAGTACGGTGCTTAAGGTTGCTTATTTTAGTTTGGGTAAGGTATAGAAACTAAAATGTCTTTTTTAATACTTTTTTATAATTAGAATTTCATTAAATATATTTAAGAACAAAAGCATCACGCTGACACTTTAAAGTCCTTAGGGATGCAAAGGAATACATTCAAATCCCTTTACTAAGCGTAAAATACTTTTGGAACACACCTTTGCTTTTCCAGTTACCTTTCAGATCATAACAAACATAGTTGAGTATAATCATCTAGCTAGAAATTTTTTGCCCTCCTGTATGGACCTCTTCATAAAGAAAGTGGAAAATTAAAAAGAAATAGAAACATTAACGTTTAATTTGATTTGATTGTTTCATCATTGGAGTGTGTAATTTAGTATGTTCCCTGACACTTTATCAGAGAGGAAAGAAAGGAAAGCGGTTACAGTTCTAAGCTTCTTTTTCAAACCTTGACAGTTACATGTTTGAAACTTTTAAGTGCAGCTAGTGCTAATACATGGGTTGTAAAAAATGTAGGTAACCAGTCATGAGACTAGTCTGCTGGCTCGGTGTCGTAGAGTGTATGCCCATGCTCATGATTATCATATCAATTCTATTTCAAATAACAGGTAATTTCATTTTTGTTAGTGTATCATATTTTTCAACTGGTAAATTTTTGGTGGATTGAGAAACCATGATGATGTACCTGCGGGATTATAAACAGTACCCTTTTTGGAAAATGTTAATAAATTTCAAAACCCATTTCGCCATCCAATAGCAACAACCGTCTTTTTGATTGGTACCGTTGTGGCCCTGTGGTTGGGTATTGGAGCAACATTACCTATTGAGAAATCCCTAACTTCAGTGTCAAATCTTACTTTTTTGTTTTCTTTATTTATCTTCATGTAGTGTTGATTTGAAATTGTTGACTTTTAATTCCCTGGAGTGTTTTGTGTCTGCGTGATTTTTTGCGCCCTTGTTTAATGGCTTGAATGATGTTCTGAAATCTGATCAAATTTGGACGATGGTGTGTTTCAAATATCTTCTAGCGATGGTGAAACTTTCATATCAGCTGATGACTTGCGAATAAATCTTTGGAACTTGGAAATTAGCAATCAAAGTTTTAATATTGTTGATGTAAAGCCCGCAAATATGGAGGATTTGACTGGTAAGCTTTCACTTTTATACTTTTATGCTGTGCTGAAAATGTTTCTCTATTGGTAACTTGGTATGATTTATCTAGTTAAAGAAGTAATGACAACATATAAGTTGTAGTTATCTGATAAGTGTTCATTTTGCATGTGTAAATCTTTCTAGCTTATCTCTATGATGTTGAATGGCAGTAAAATTAGGATTTAACTTATCATAATCAGGGTTTTTGGGGTGAACAGGTGAAGTCAAAGGTTCTTTGGGTTTATGTTTTACTAAGGGGATTCACAAGCAATGGATGGGGTTTTTTTATGGTTGGAGTGATGGCTGTTTGGTTGTTGTGAACAATACTTGCGGAATTAGTGTTTGGGATTTGATGGGTTTCAGTAAAAATTATAGTAGGAATCGACTGCTGCTTTGATGGGGGAGTTTTTAATGATGTCTACCAAATAAATATGATCTTTGCAATTATTGCATTGAGGATTTGATTGCACCACACAATCAGGCAGATAGTGATGTGCTGCCATACTTTGTAAGTCTGATCTTCTGCTTAAATGAAAGCATTACACTTGTTTGAATAGACCTTTTATAACTCATCCTACAAGAATGAGGAATAGAATCCTAAACCCATAAGTATGTAGACTCCATCCTGCTACTAAAAATTTAAGCAAAGGTGCCAAAATGGTGCGTGTCTTACTAGTTGAGGTGTTACCCTTTCATGAGGTAAACACCTCGGGAGCCTTAGGCACCTCTCTGGTTCAGGCAAGGCACACTAATAGGGCCTGATTGATAGCTGTAAAAATTCTATAAGAAAACCCTGTGATATAACTTGCTCACTGTGGTGCTAAAGCAGAAATAATTAGTCAGGATGTTAAAAAATTACCACTTGTTGGTCGTTTGGATTAGGTTTCGTAAATTTAACCTTTTTTTTAATTATTGTTTTCTTATTTCTAATATTTTTCTGGCTGGGTACTTTTTTGATAGTCTTGGTTGAGCCTTGACCCTAGATATTATTATTGCAGAGGTTATAACATCAGCAGAATTTCACCCTACACATTGTAATACATTGGCATATAGCAGTTCAAAGGGTTCAATTCGTCTTGTTGACTTGCGGCAGTCAGCATTATGTGATTCTCATGCCAAACTGTAAGCTCATCTTTTGCTCATGTTCTTATTTGTATCCCTTATGGCTTATACTTTATTAACATATTTTTAGAGGATTGTGAAAATTAAAGGAAAGTAGATGATTTGCTTCCTTCTTGACTGGGACTAATGAAATGTTGCTTATGAACAAAATATTTTTCCCGAAGCCCATTTTACGTATACATATATGTAATTTCTTATGCCTGGTAGAGTCACAGAGAAATACTTTTTATACAGATTTGAGGAACAGGAGGCCCCTGGGTCCAGATCATTTTTCACAGAGATTATTGCTTCTATCTCAGACATAAAATTTGGCAAGGATGGAAGATATATACTTAGTCGTGATTACATGACTCTTAAGGTTTGAAATCTTTACTATTCTAAAATCCATGCTTGTCATTAAAGTTTTTCTGAGTATTTTGGATGGAGATGCCTTAAATTTGTTGAATTCCATGAGACATTGGTTGGCCTTTGGTATGTGGTAAAATTCTCGCTTAGGGTGAAAGAGATCCTGATTTCAATTGGGTCTATTGAAAATTTGGTATTTAATAGAATCCATTGGTGCTAGACTGGTAGTGGTTGAATGCCATGAGCCAATCATTATCTTAGTTTACAACTCTTTGTTCCTTGGGCATTCTATTGTTGTTGAGTAGGCAGAGCATGCTATGTCATTATTATTATTATTACTACTACAACCTTCTGCTTGTTATGATCTTAATCCCTCAACTCTCATCTCATCTTACTTTGCTTGTTTGTCAGTTATGGGATATCAATATGGATTCTGGCCCAGTTACAACATTCCAGGTTCACGAGTATTTGAGGCCAAAGGTTAGATTCCTATGTTTAGACAAGTGATGAGCCATGAATTTCTGCTGCTTTACTGAATCATAATAACTGGCTTTTCTTTTTGGGAATGTACCAGCTTTGTGATTTATACGAAAACGATTCAATATTTGATAAGTTTGAATGTTGTTTGAGTGGTGATGGTTTGCGTGTTTCAACTGGTTCTTACAGGTCCGTGATTCAAACTTAATTTATCTGTGGTTCTCTGTTATCATTGTGCCTGCATCTTATTATTTTGTTTCATTTGATACCAGCAATCTTTTCCGTGTCTTTGGTTGTTCTCTGGGAAGTACTGAGGCTACGACTTTGGAAGCAAGTAAAAATCCAATGAGGTAATTTTATATGGGAAACTCTTAACACGAATTATGGTGTAGTGAGGCAATGTAGCATTTATATCAACTTTTTCATTTCCTCAGACGACAAGTTCCAACCCCTTCAAGACCTTCTAGATCACTGGGAAACAGTATAACAAGAGTTGTAAGACGTGGTCAGTTTTGTATTTAACAACCTTGTCTAACTTTTGAGTTTTCATAATATATCTTGTTCTTTTTATAGTATATCATCAAGACTTCCAATATTTTTGATAATCTTGAACAGGAACTGAAAGCACTGGTGTTGATACAAATGGGAATTCTTTTGATTTCACAACAAAGTTACTGCACTTAGCATGGCACCCAACTGAAAATGCGATTGCTTGTGCTGCTGCAAATAGTTTATACATGTACTATGCTTGAGTAAAGATGATTTGGAGGACATGTATTTGCTTGGTTAACCTGATTTTGGGGTTGCTGTGGAGAAGGCTTCTTTTTCCTTCTTACCAACCATAGAGTTGGAGGCTACATTAACTCTCACACTACAAGTGCCCTTCAAAATCTTTAGCAGAGCTTTTAGAAAAAAAAATCCAGAAGTGGCTGTTTCAAAATTTCCTGGATGCCTGCCTTATTTTGTTTCTGGATGGGCAGCAACTCTTTTTTTCAATTTTCCTCCTTCCGACCCTATATTCTTTCTCCCCTCTTTTGCTGTATCTTCTTATAAAAGAGAAGGTGCAGTCAATGCTTCAAATTGTGTTTGGCTTGCAAATGAAGAAGAAAATGTGATTGTAGCTCTCCTACAACAGATACTAAAGGATGTTCAATATCTGCCACTAGGATAAAGATAAAATGTAGTTCTTTTCTTTTTGTCCAAGATGTCTTGTGGGATAGAGCAGTGGAAACCTTTGGTGCATCATTTTTTCATTGATTCTTTTTTGTGTTGGGAATTTTATTTGACAATTTTTCAAGGTCTAATTTTTGCTGCACTCAGGTCAATTTTGTGTAAAATGTCAAAGGAAGTAATAATTTTAGGTAAACGGGATTGTTTGTCACCAAATGTCCTTTTTTGTTGTTGTTATATTGTACCTTTTTTTTTTTCCTTTTGGCCCATGATAACCCAACTATTCTTAATGTGTTGATAACATGATTGTTTCTCTCTTGGTGTAAGGATAAACCTAGTATTAAGGTTATCAAAATGAAATTAACATTTTATGATCCGGCGAGTTTTATGAAAACTCTGAAGTCTCAACTTGTCCTTGCTTGGATGAACAATTGTAAGAGTTGCGCTTCATAACTTGCCACCTTTGAACTCTAACCATAATTTCCATTTTGACCTAAACTTGGGAGTCCAAGCTATCTCGTGATCCATTATAATATGTGGCTAATTTATTTATTATCTAGTTAAAATGCGGAGTTATAATTGTTGAGTAAAAAATTATGGGATTTATGAATATTATATTGTAGGAGGAAGTTTGTGTCATGTTGTAGAGATATTTTATGTGGGGTCTATTATTTTAAAAAAATAAAATAGAGGTGGACTTCACAAGATGTCTCTTGTCGTGAAGGGTGTATTAAATAGAGGGAGGGTAGATTAATCCTTAAATCCAAAGAATTTTTTTCAAGGATAGTACTAATGACTCGCGGCACTCTTTGTTATCAAATGTATCAGCTCTTGGTTATAATGTTATTAGGTATTTTATTATAGGGTTTGATATTTGCCTTTTTATTTTTATTTTTTTATTTTTTTTGTATAACGATATTTGTCCTTTTAAAGGATATATAATTGTGTCCTTTTTAAGTGAGAAAAAGATACACAATGAAAATCATAGAGGGAGAAAGTATGTGATTTTTCTTATTTAAATTTTAAATAAAATATATTTTTAATTAAAATGATCATCTTTAAAAGGACAAATACTTTTTACTTTATTATATATCTGTATGTATTTTATTATAATTTCACATGAGAGTTACCATATATATATATATATATATGGGTCAAGATCATTTTACACCCGTGTAAGTTACACTTTCAATCTTGTCCGTTGATTCCACTTATATCTAAGAGTTCTAATTTTTTAGTAATGTGAGCCATTGGATACAAGTGGATCAATGGTCAAGATTGAATGTAAAACTTCTAACTCTTACACCAGTGTAAGAATATCATCTCCTATATATATATATATATATATATATATATATATATATATATATATATATATATATATATTCAATCAAAAAAAAGTATAACTACCTGTTTAGCCAGCCCAATTACATATAGTCAAATTGTCAAAACACAATGCGATTGGGCCAACTTTTATCGGTTCGAAGAGTTTGGACCAGTGCTTGCATTATAATGAGTTACAATATGCAATTGATTGAAGAGGAATACATTTTTCATGTTACTATCTCATATAAAAAAATGAATAAATTTATTAAGAAAAAGAGAGAAAAAAAAGTGAATCTCACCTATTTTTTATGTGTGCATAAGACAAATTATTTCATGTAACACAGAGTAACATATTTCCCTTTATTAAAACATCCATTTTCTTTTCTTCATTTAAAAAATTGCTCCAATGCAATCTGTTTAAATTTTCTAGAATTTTAAGTTGTTAGCATATAATAGCGTTATTTCTTTTAATTTATTTTAATTTAAAAAACAAGGGAGGTAGCTAGGCAATACCACTACTCTGAGTAAGGCAAAATGTGGTGAGTAGGGGTGTTAACGAGCCGAGCCGAGCTTTGGTCTTAACGGGCCGAGTCTGTGTTCAAATGTGTCAGACTGGCCTTAGCCTGTTACCTGTTACGAATATAGTATCAGCATGTGGCCTGACTCATTTACAAAAAATAAAAGCATTGTTTAGCTTGTTTAAAAAAAATAACACAACAAAAATTTATCCAAACAAAATATACAATCAATAGCACTAGTAATTCCATAAATATTCATAAATTTAATGTATATCCAAATAGCATAATATAAAACAAAATCATTTAAAAAGTCTGTTTAATTAATAAAATGGGATGAAATGAATTGAGAAGAGAGAGGGCTATCACAAGTAGTATAAAAAAATAAAAAAATAAATAATATATTAGGCAAGCCTGAGAGGCTCTAAGGCCGAGCTTTTGAATTGGAGCATGAGGTCTTTTTATTAAACGAGCTTTTATACAAGTCCAAGCCTGGGTCCAACAATCAATTTTAGACATGTAAGCTCAGACCTTCACGAGCCGAGCCAAAGGCCTCTGTAAGCCCCCTGGCTCGTTTAGGACCCCTAGTGGTGAGCATCTCAAAACCTCGAGTTAACATCATGGATTGCTGCATTGCTTGTTATTTTTATTTTTTGCCTCAATTTTATTTTTGAATTTTCAATGTGGCGAGCATGATAATATCTGAGATTGGTTAAGATTCATGTTGCTTTCAAGGCTATTTTAAATCATGAATTAATAATTCTCCTTTGCATTGTTTTGTTTAGGTTCACTAGTGGAATTATAGGAAACTATCCAATGATCTTAACTAAAACTTTATGGAATATTTGAGAAGCTTCAAGGGTAAGGTGCTTTTAAAATCCAATTGGAATAAAGTACATTAACTCAGCTTGTAACACCCTAGATTACTGGAACATTGTAGTTAAAGTCGGTATTCTGTGGGTATATTCCCTATATGTTGGCAAAATGCATTACGGAATGTGTTGCTGTAACGTTGTATTAATCTAATAGAGAATTGCAGAAAGAATCATGTTATTGGAAAGAACATCTTGATTATGCATAGTAGGAAAAGAATATGTACCCCCATTAATTATAATGTATCGGGTCCGATCTATTGTATGAAGAAATTATACAAAATTAATTTTTTTTAATAAAACGAAAGCAGTGAGGATCAAATTGTTAATCAATTGGTTATATAAGTTATAATACCATTAAACTACTAAGTAATGGACATTAAAATAATAAAGAGAAGTTGAGAGAAATGAGATAACGTAAACGAAAAATGATTTGTGTTTATTCTTTTCCCTGCAAGAGATAATATGGAGTATGTGACTTCTAGATATGGAATAATTGAAAAGCTAACTTGAAAGGCAAAATTACACGTGGTATGCTACATCAAAAAGTTGAGAGGAATGAGATAATTAATTTGATCTATTATCTCTCTCTAACCTAGAAGTTGAGAGGAGTGCGATAACTAATTTGATGTGAACCAAAAATACTTTTAGAATGGAATGAATTATCTTTGTTTTGATGGTGTTAGAAGAAACAACATTGACGAACACAATAAATGCTTGATCAATCGCATACAAAGGCAACAAGTGAGGAATAATTTTGACAGAATTGTGATAAGGACTTAAGAGAAACTAACTATTTGAATTTACTAAACACCGATATATATATATATATATAAGAGATGAACGCTCACCGTAGACACGTTGAAGAGACAAGACTATTCAAAAACGAAGAGATGTGGCTATTTGCAAACGAAGAGGCGCGATTGTTCGCAAACGAAGAGACGCGACTCTTCCAAGCATGAGATGGCACAGTAGAAACGAACAACGAGCCAATTATGTTTAGTCATAATATGAATTTGAGATTGTTCTGATTCTTTTTAATTAACAAATTATTTAAGTAATAAATCTTATACTTTTGTATCACATAATCTTTATAAAATTTTATATATTTATTTTTTACTTTTATTTTTCTCTTAATTTTTGATTTGAGTTTATTGACTAGTGATTTTAAATTAATTTAGATTGAAGATGAGCTGTTCGTGTTTGATTGGGTAGAGCCATTGATATTTTCCCTAAGAGATGTTGAATGTTGATATAGGATACTTTTAGTCGTAATGGTATGAACCAAGACATTGTAGGAGCTTCTCATGTGTTGTATATCAAAGGGGTGGGTGTGTGTAAATGGTTATAGCGGCTCTACACTTGTGCAGAATAACAGCTCATAAAAGCAATAGATAATAAGATGATCCTTCAATGTGAGAAGGTGATATATAAAAAGGAGGGGTCTCTCTCCAAGCTTGGGAGAGAGATTCTAGAGTCCCCCCAAAAAAAAAAAAAAATTATATCACCAATGTCTGGTCTTGTCTCTAACACAAAGCTTGTCTCTAACACAAAGCATGCTATCCTACTATCAGTGTATAGTGGCTAACGGTGTAGAGATATGTGTAGAGATATAAAAAATTCTAAGGAATAAGCCTCTAACTCATCATAAATGTCATCTAGAAAATTTTAAGCATGAGCTTAATAATATAAGGTGCAACTTGTTGATATGTAATTTTAAATGATTTCTTTTAAAAATAATTAAAAATTACAGCTCATTAAACTTTTTTTGAATTTTTGCACTCTATGTAAAACTGTTGTTATCTTTATCCATAGGATGTACTTGGGCGAGAAATTGATTGGATAAAAGGTAAAAGAGAGAGATATTTTAAGTGTTCCAATTGTACCCAATACTCGGTACATCCATCCAATCAAAATAAGATACGAGCACAGCTATGTTATCATGTCAATGTTGTGAAGAGAGAAAAATGGATACAATGACTGGGTGCGATTGGACCACTAAAAATTGTTGGGGATAGTTAATAATAATATGATAGAGTCAGATTGGTAGTTGAGTTAAATTTGGTTAATTTTACATTAATTCGCAAGTGTGTGCTTCAAGCAACATTTTCACACAATCACCCCGTAATCATTACTAAAGCAAGCTAAATCGAGTAACTTAATTCTAAATCACGCTATGTATAACAAAAATCTGTAAAACATAATGTTTATAAATATATGATGGGGAATATATTTCTTATATGTTAAATAGGATAATTTTGTCTCATCTAATATAAAAATAATAAATGAAACGCATTAGGCAGAAGCAGTGGGGGAGCCACGTTAGTGCCAAGAGATATCTTGGCACTGGTTAATTTAGTCAAATTTATTTAGCTACGTTTAAAACGTAGCAAATCATGTTTCAAGTTTTTTAAAAATTAGTCACGTTTTGGTCGTACTTATATAACCGTGGCATCAGCTGAATTTTTTGGCACTAACTTAAATGTCTTGCTAACTCCGTCACTGGACAAAAGAAAAGAGATAACAAAAATAGATCATATTCACTTTTTGTATGTTAATAAGACAAAATTATATTATTCAACATGAAAAATATATTCTCTATATATGATATATATAAAAGAAAGGGAAACAAAGAAATGTAAAATGTTTAGATTGCATATATAAAAATATAAAATGTTTTGACAATATAAAAAAGTATTAAGTAGCAAATTGCTGGAAAGGGAAAATAAATAAATAGGATTGGCAAAACTAGAAGGGTAAAGCATTTTCTGTACGACATTGACATCGACCACATGGTAGATATTAATATTATAATTATGTATTTTAAAAAATATATAATTATAATATTAAAGTTATTTTTTTCTTCTCTAATACATATATCAGTCATCAATATATAGGAGTGTAAATGGGATAGGCCGGCCTACGGAGCCTATGACTTAACCTATATTAAGTCAGACTTGGCTTGCTACAAATAGTAAAATAAAATAGGTTTAGGCTTTTAAGAAAATCTATTTAGAAAATTATTTATTTTAAATAAAATAAATAAAATTATTATTTTAATAATTTTGAATAATAAAATAATATTATTTTAGTTATTCTTTTAATTATTGAATATTTAATAGGCTTAAACAAGTTAAGAAGTTTAGGCTAAGGTTTTTTTTTTTTTAAATATAAATCAGACATTTGGGAACTACACATGCTAACATACCATACCACATTCAATATTTTTTATACAAATATAACTTATTTAAGTCAAAATATAACCTATCCTAAGTTATTATTTACAGTAATCATCCCATTAGTGAAATGCACAGTACTTCAGAAATTTGCGAACTGTGGGGGAAGTAAAGGTACAGGATTTAATGTTAGGGCACGCCATCTCCGTTTGTGGCGTGTTGGACGGGGGAACGACACGGACATGACACAAGGTGCACGCTGCTACTCTCACTTCCCACATCATATCATAGCATTGTCTTGCGTTGTTGACTTCTCTGTGTTGTTGTGTAATTTCTTGTTTCATACTAATATAAGGTTTTGAGTTTGAGCCCTCCTTGCGACACATACATGGCCATTTGCAGGGCTAGGGGACCCATCACTCTAATAACGTTTCCTTTACATCTCCTTTTATATCATGACAGAATTAATTAAAATATAAATGTAAAGAAATTTTGTTACATCTAACTATAATTTATTAGATAATAAAATTTCTATGATGTGAAGTAGTAATAATGTACATGAAAGTATGTGTACTTTATCATTACTTCTCTCACTGTCCATCTTTCTTCAATTTTGTAAATTCTTGAATGGCACGATTAATATATTCTGCTATCTTATACCTTGGCATCAAATCAAATACTTATATTGCATAGTTTAGTTCAAAGATGACGAGAGTAATCGAACATACATTCAGAGTCTGGTTGGTGTGACGTATAAGACTTGATAATATAAGCTTATACTATACATTATAACATTTTCAGTTGTTTGGTGTGACCATCGTATAGTAAAAGCTTATACAGCAGGACCCATTTATACATCAAAATGATGTATAACTTAATCCGGCCTAGGAGTGATGGATTAGGCCTGATAAGGGGTTGATGTATTAATATTGATTACAAGTACAATTCCCAAGAACTAATATATCATTCTAATATTGGAGGATATTATCTTATACAATATCATACCAAACGCCGGATAGTATTAAAATTTAATCAGGTTTTATACAATCAGGTCTTATACTATCAGACCTTATCCTATACTATCCACCAAACATGCCCTTACATTAAATATGTGTTTTGGAGTATAGTCTTGTCATAAAATATATTCCTAGCATATTTTCTATGAGTTTTATAATTCTCATTTAACATGAGAATTCAAATTTTCCTACACACCCTTGGATTTCCGTACTAACATGGGTCCTACATATAATTTTTTCTAACACATGAGTCTCACATGCTTTTTATCTCTACAACATGAGAATTGAATTCTCATTTAACAACATTAAACCCCATTTTCTATACTATATAGTATAAGAGCAAATACTGGAGAGTGAGATGGTCATGATTTACGAGAGAGGGTGATGATGAAGTCGTGGTCACAGAAAAGGTGTGAAATGCGAAGTGGTTGAGTGAGGATGAGCAACTGAGCAAGCAGATATTTGAAATCATAACCGCACACGTTTCGCTGAGATCATCATTGTTTATTTCAATTAGGGGCCACCCTATTAATCCATAAATTTTGCGGACGACTCCTTATCCATATTAATCAAATCATAGCCCTTGGATTTATCAGCTTAAATTATTTATGTTAAAAAGGTAGGTCCACTCATCCAAGTGCTCAACCCAACTTTTAATTCCACATAAATCTCTTCAATTCAGCGGGCTACCGAATTTGATGCTCTTTTCTTTTTTATTAAGTAACCCATTTTTATTTTTTTTAACTCTTTTTTTTTTTTTAAGTTCCAAATTTCTTTTCCTTTTAATATGAATGTAGGTACTTCTGATGTTTTCTCTAATTCCACTCTTAGTTTCTTTTTTCTACACAATTTTAATTATTTTTTTGAGACAAATTGATCCTTCTTTATATCTTCACAAGCCACTTATAAGAGTAATTCAGAGTATAAAATGAGTTAGGAATAAAAATATTTAATAACACGTGGAGATGAAACAATTAATTCAGCTCCCTTGCTAGTTTCTTGGATTCGTCCAATTAATTCAATCCAATAAGGAATAAGTACCACAGGGATCCAACTGATTTTATGCTTAAATTTATTTTCCTTAAAAAATACTATTTATTATTATGTTTTATTTAATAATCTTAATTAGAGATATAATTAACATATATCAATATAAGAATAAAACATCTTATAAGTAATTGTAATTATTGATTCATTTATCTAATAAAATAAAGCTATTACATTAAACAAGATCGGCTCATAAAAAATCGATAAATTAATTAAGTGACTACCATAAACCCACAAAATTAATTGAACAAGACAATATTATTATTTTTTTCCACCAGAAATGGTCCAAAATTGATGATGAACCGTCTGAACGAGTTTATTTATATAAATGAAATATCAATATTAAGATCCAAGACATAATATTTCTTTCTTTCTTAATTTTTATATATGTTGTAAGTTTACATATTCTGCTTACTACATATGTGAGAATATAAGTATAACCTCCTCTTATCTTTTTAATATGTTATATCCGAATGATTTATTCACTATTTAATATGTTAAAACACTAAGAAACATAGTTATAATTATTTTCACTCTATATAATATTTGTTGAATACTTGAATGACATATAATATAATATAATATAATATTTAATATATTATATAGTTGAAAAAATAATATAGATATTATAAAATTCATAGCAGTTGAATTACAATTAAACTAAGTAATACTTTTCCTGTCTACGAAATTTCTCCTTCACATCATCTCTGATACACGAGAGGCATAAATAAAATATGAAAAAAAAGGTGTGTCATTTTTGTTGGGCTTCCTCCTTTAATGCTAAGCTCAAGCTTATTGAGGAGTTTTCTAAAAATCTTAACCCTAGATCTCACCTCCTCTATATATTCATTAGTTGTGGGTGGAGACTAGGTTAAGAGATTAGAGAGAAATTTTGAGAGATAATTAGCTTCATGCTTTGCATTTGAGAGATCTCTAAAGAGAGTTTGAGTGAAACATCTCTAGGGTAGTTTGATTATCACCATTGTTGGAGAAGTTGAGTTAACCACCACATTGGTGTATTTGATTCTTTGTAATCATTATTTTCATAATGAATTTTTGATCTGGACTAGATCCCGTGGGATTTTACTACTTCATTGAAAGAAGGTTTTCTCACGTTAAATCTGGTTGTGTTCTTCTTCTCTCTCTCCTGTTTTTCGTTTTGATTTTTTCGCTGCGCTGCTCGACCTGGTGAAGTTCAGGCCGAGATATTGCCGAGATCCGAAATCAGGATCTTGTTGAATGACTTCCGCACAAAAGGCCCATGAGCCGATCTGAGGGAACCGAGTTTTCCCAATAGTGGTATCAAAGCCTGGTTCGACGGGTTCTGAAGGAGACGAGATGGAGACCAGTGGCATAACCAATGATGGAGACATGTTCAAGTTGACCGCAGACAACTTCACTTATTGGAGACCGATGATGGAAGATCATCTCTATTGCAAAGATCTACATGAGCCCATTACCCTTGATGAGAGACCGGCAGGCAAGACCAATGAGGAGTGGGAGATCCTGAGTCGGAAGGCGGTAGCCACGATCAGGAAATACATTGATAAAAGCCTCTTTGAGCACGTGTCTGAATTCACGAACGCGTATGAGTTGTGGACGAAGCTGGAGTCCATGATTCAGAAGAAGACTCCCAGGAATAAAGCATACCTGGTTCGCCGACTTGTGAAGCTTGAATACAAGGACGGCATGAGCATGATTGAACACCTCAACACCTATAAAGGTATTGTGAATCAGCTGTCAAAATCTGATATGAAAATTGATTACGAGATGCAGGCCTTGCTGCTGTTGAGCTCGCTGCTAGAAAACTGGGATACTCTGGTGGTGACTTTGAGTAATTCAGCTCCAGAAGAAAAGTTGAAGATGGATATCGTGACAGACAGCCTCCTGAGCGAAGAAGTCAGGAGAAGAGAACGAGGTGTTTCAAGCACGTCTGAGGCCAACGTTGCTGAGAACAAAGGAAAATCCGACTCCCGGGGTAGAAGCAAAAGTCGGGGTAGAGGTCGTGACAGACGAGAAAAGTCCAGAGGTCGGTCAAAGCCGAGATATGAGCTAAAGTGATTTTACTGTGGTAAGACAGGTCATAAGAAGCCAGACAGTTGGACCCTCCAGAATGACGAGAAGAACGGCTTAGTGAAGCCGGATCAGATTATTCCCAAGAAGAGGGAAGACAAGAGCACCACTGCGGTAGCTGCCAACTCGAATGTCGAGATATTCCTCCTTGGTGAGGATAATTATTTGAATGTTGCATATAATGACTGCACCTGGATTGTTGACTCCGGTGCCTCCTTCCATGTTACTCCACACAAAGGTTTTTTCTCCTCTTATCGAGGTGGTGATTTTGGAGTCGTGAAGATGGGAAATCAAGTGACCAGCAAGATTGTTGGTGTCGGTGATGTAACTCTTATCACAGATGTCGGATGCCGACTTGTATTGAAAGATATAAGGCATGTTCCTGACATGCGTTTGAACCTAATCTCGGTAGGCAAACTTGATGATGCCGGGTTAGTGAACTACTTCGGTAGTGTGAGATGGAAGCTGGCCAAGGGAAACTTGGTCGTGGCCCGAGGTAAGAAGGAAGGCTCCTTGTACGTGATGCAAGGAAAGATCAATGGCGGAGAAGCCAATTCTGTTCGAGATGAACCTAGCTTGGAGCTATGGCACAAGCGCCTCGGCCACATGAGCGAGAAAGGGCTACAGATCCTGAATAAAAAAAGATTACTGACCGGGTTGAAAGGCCAAGCGTTGGAGAGTTGCACGCACTGCCTAGCTGGAAAGCAGCACCGGGTTTCTTTTGTGAGACCTGATCAACCTAGACGACACAGGTATATTCTTGACCTCGTCCATACTGATGTCTGCTCCATGTCGGAAAGATCCCTTAGAGGAGCTCAGTACTTTGTTTCATTCATTGATGACCATTCCCGCAAAGTGTGGGTATATTTGTTGAAGTCTAAAGACTAGGTACTCCAATCCTTTAAAGAATTCCATGCTATGGTTGAAAGGGAGACTGGCAAGAAATTGAAGGTGGTCCGATCTGATAATAATGGTGAGTATTGCGGCCCATTTGATGCATATTGCAGAGCGACCGGGATTCGACTCGAGAAGACGCCCCCAAGACACCTCAGCAGAATGGACTGGATGAGCGGATGAACAGAACTATTGAAGAGAAGGTCCGAAGCATGTTATCCAATGTCGAATTGCCGAAATCATTCTGGGGAGAAGCCGTCAAAACAGTTGTTGACTTGATCAACCTCTCACCATCACGACCACTTGAAGGAGAGATTCCAGAAGAAGTCTGGACAGGTCGGAAAGCGGCCTATAATCAATTGAAAGTGTTTGGATGCCGAGCTTTTGTGCATATCCCTAAATATGAAAGGGAAAAACTTGATGCGAAGAGAAAAGAATGAATCTATCTTGGTTCGTCGAGATGTGAGTTCGGGTTTCGACTTTGGGATCCAATCAATAAGAAGATCGTGAGAAGCCGAGATGTGATCTTTCATGAGCATGAGAACATTCATGACATCTCGAAGCCCAAAGTCTGGGTTACTGTCAGACGTGAAGAACTCGTTCCTCTTGTCTGAGCTGAACCAGGGGGAGAAAATAAAGAAAATAATGAAGATAATGATGATCAACAACAAGCTGAAGATGACCAAGACACTGAGGTCCGAGTTGAGGATGAGATCCGGGATGAGAATGATGAACCAGATTCTCAAGCTGAAGAACAGCCGAGATATACAACTCGAGAAAGAAGACCCTCTACAAGATACCCATCTAATGAATACACCGTTGTTGCTGAAGATGGTGAGCCTCAGAGTTATGATGAGGCTGTGACGAGCTCAGAGAAAGAAGAATGGAAAAAGGCAATGCAAGACGAGATAAAGTCTCTGCACGAGAATCAGACTTATGAGCTGACCGAGTTGCCAAAAGGAAGACGAGCTTTGAAAAATAAATGGGTCTACAAGATTAAGAATGAAGAGAACGGGAAAAAGCCGAGATACAAAGCCCGGATTATAGTGAAAGGCTGCAATCAGAAGAAATGAGTAGATTTTGAGGAGATTTTTTCTCCTGTGGTGAAAATGACCTCGGTCTGAACCGTGTTAGCCATGGCGGCTTCAGTGGACCTCGAGGTAGAACAAATGGATGTGAAGACGGTATTTCTTCACGGTGATTTAGAAGAAGAAATATATATGGCGCAACCTGAAGGGTTCCGAGCTCCAGACCAAGAAGACTTGGTATGTCGGTTGAAAAATAGCCTCTATGGCTTGAAGCAAGCACCTCAGCAGTGGTACAAGAAGTTTAAATCATTCATGACTGATAATAAGTTTGAGAAGACAGAAGCCGACCACTGCGTATTTGTGAAGAGGTATGAGGCCGGAGATTTTTTCATCTTATTGTTATATGTTGACGACATGCTTATCGTAGGAAAAGACAAATCGAGGATAGCTGCCCTGAAAAAAGCGTTGAGCTCGTCCTTCGCAATGAAGGACCTCGGCCCTGCAAAGCAGATACTCGGAATCAAGATTATCCGAGATACAGAAGAAGCTACTGTGGTTGAGTCAAGAGAAATATATTGAGAAGATTCTGAAGAGATTCAGCATGGACAAAGCCAAAACAGTGAGCACCCCCTTGCCGGACACATAAAGCTGAACCAGAAGCAATGTCCGAGATCTGATGAAGACAAAGATGTGATGATGAAGGTCCCGTACCAATCCGTCGTCGGAAGCTTGATGTACACAATGGTTTTCACTAGACCCGACTTGGCGTATGCTATTGGAATGGTAAGCCGGTATTTGTCAAACCCCGGCAAAGAGCACTGGGAAGCAGTGAAGTGGATATTCAAGTACCTCCGAGGTACGACTGACTTATGTCTCCGATTTGGAGAAGGAAAAGCCGAGTTGCAAGGCTACTCGGATTCTGATTTAGGGGGAGACGCCGACTCGAGGAAGTCGACTACGGGATACATGATGAGATTTGCCGGAGGAGCTATCTCTTGGCAATCAAGACTTCAAAAATGTGTTGCACTATCGACAACTGAGGCTGAGTACATTGTTGCTACTGAGGCAAGCAAAGAGATGCTGTGGATGAAGAAGTTCCTCATGGAACTCAGCCATGATCAAGACAAGTACGAGCTGGGTTGTGACAATCAAAGCGCAATCCATCTTGCGAAGAATTCGATCTATCACTCCCGCACTAAGCATATTGATGTGAGGTATCACTGGATTCGGGATGTGGTGGAAGGTGGACAGCTCGAACTCGTCAAGGTGCACACTGACCAAAATTGGTCCGACATGATGACAAAGCCGGTTCCAGCAAGAAAATTTGAAGACTGCTGTGAAGGAGCCGGGTTGATGCTGAAGCCGACGCATTGAAGTCGGAGGGGGAAATTTGTTGGGCTTCCTCCTTCAATGCTAAGCCCAAGTCCATTGAGGGGTTTCCTAAAAAACCTAACCCTAGATCTCACCTCCTCTAAATATTCATTAGTTGTGGGTGGAGGCTAGGTTAAGAGATTAGAGAGAAATTTTGAGAGATAATTATTTGATTGTTTGAGCAAAGCTTCATGCTTTGCATTTGAGAGATCTCTAGAGAGAGTTTGAGTGAAACATCTCTAGGGTAGTTTGATTATCACCATTGTTGGAGAGGTTGAGTTAACCACCACATTGGTGTATTTGATTCTTTGTAACCATTATTTTCATAGTGGATTTTTGATCTGGACTAGGTCCCGTGGGTTTTTACTTCTTCATTGAAAGAAGGTTTTCCCACGTTAAATCTGGTTGTGTTCTTCTTCTCTCTCTCCTGTTTTTCGTTTTGATTTTTTCGCTGCGCTGCTCGACCTGGTGAAGTTCAGGCCGAGATCCGAAATCAGGATCTTGTTGATTGACTTCCTCACAAAAGGCCCCTGAGCCGATTCCCAAAAATTTTAAATGACATATTTTATATTCTTTCACTTTTCACAAAGAGGTGAAACTCATACCTTAAAAAAAATCACCCACTCTCTCTATCATAATTTGACACTTTTTCTCAATTAAAATGATATAAGTTTGTATCCTTTAAAATGATACATATTTTTTCTATAAAATATATATGGGCAGGGCAATGAGTATCTCTGGAGAAACCTATTCCCCTTCGGCATACACAAAACTATCCTCATTTACTTTTTTTTAAATATATAGATAAAGTGGATCCCACACTTTTTTGTGTGTAGGAAACTCAAAAATATATTATGTAACATGAGATAGTTAGAGTCTATTTGGATGTGCTTTCTTTTCTTCCAAAAGTTGTTCTCACTATAAATTTGTTTGGATGTCTGCTTTAAAAAAAGTAAAAGTTACAAAAAAGTCAAAAAAAATAAATAAATTTGAAAGCTAAAAATTTTAGCTTCTAAAAAATTAGAAGTCAAAAGTCAAGTATTTTTTTTCAAAAATTAAATATTTTTTTTACAAAAATCTAAATAGTTTTAACTTTTATAAAAAATACCTCTAAAATAAATATGACATAAAAGCTGATTTTTTTTTGAAAGGCCAAACAAATGAGCTCTTAAACCCTTTATATATATATATATATATATATATATATATATATATATATATATGAGTTTGATATTTTTTATGTTATAAGAGATAAAATTATCTCATACTCAATACTCTTGTATAAAATTATGTAAGACTTATGTGAGATCAAGAGGAGAGAAGAGAGAAAAAAATATTAATACCACATATTTTTATATATGTGTAGGAAAAAAAATTATTTCTTATAAAATGAGAAATATTAATTCCTATATATATAGAAAAAATATTTTTGCTTTTACTGCAGAACAAATTTCTTTGAGATACTCATATAAAGTGAGTAGATCTCATTAATATGAATGTAACAGAGAGATTTTTTATGCTGCAAAAATATAAACATTAAACCATATGTATATATACACGAAAGGCCAAAGAAAGGGGAACAGTGACCCGTTTGCCATTTTAAAAAAAAAAAAATTTATCCAACTGCCGTGCGAATAGTAAATTTTTTCAAAATGTTAGGTGTACAAATTCACTATAGCAGGTAACGAACTTAGTTTGTTGATATGGTCTCTCCCAAGTTCGCTATACATACTAGCGAACTAAGTGTAATAAAAGTTTTTATGTTTCTCACGCACGCCCCTTCTTTCCTTTGTCTATTCTTTCATTAGTAACAATAATTTTTTAATTTTAGCTACATGCGTCGTTTCTTTAACCTTTCTCTCTCTTCCTTTGAAGTTTATCATCCGCTTCTTTAGACAAATTTTCAGCTTCAAAGTCCCACTGTTACCTCAACAAAAACGCAGCATCATTCAGTTTCAAAATAAAAATAAAAATTAACCACACCACATGAAAACCGCATTCATATAGATGAAACAAAAAAAGAGAGGCTATAATGCAAAAACAAAGAGACAAAAGATTCAATTTTTAAAAAACCAAGTCAACTTTTCAGTGATGAGAAATCTTTGTTATAACTATGCATAAATTTTGTTTTGAAATTGTGAGAGGTCACGTCAGCAAACTAAGTTCGCTACCTGCTATAGCAAATTTATACGCGTGACACTTTGAAAATTTTTACTATTTATGTGATAATTGAATAATTTTTTTTTTGAAAAAAAAGCAAATGGATGCCTATTCCAAAAAATGAGCTTATTTTCTATGTTCTTGGAATATATATTCTTTGCACAAAGGTAAAAAAATATGTGATTAAGATGAAAATAAATACAAAAGCAACGATAATATAAAAGTAATTTCCCGAAGAAAAAAATGTTTATTCTTTTAAATGACACAATTTATATTTTTTCACTCTCTTAAAGAGGTGAGACCCACATCTTTATTATTTTTGTCAACTCTCTCTCCTCCTTTATCTATCTTTTTTTTTTCTTCTTAAAATGACACAACTTTGGAAGTGAATCATCTCATGCGAAAAAGTGGTCATGTGGTCATGTTATTTGATCACAATCACTCATTTAAAAATTATACATTTTTTTCTCTCTTATCTCATCATCAATGAGTGGTTGTGATCAAATAACATGACCACATGACCACTTTTCCACATGAGAGAATCTACTCTCCACAACTTTACATCTTTTAAAATAACACACACTTTACCCTTGCCGGAACACCGAAAATATTTTAGAAGAAAGTCACCCATCCACGTCATCATCGCTAAATGACAAAAAACCTTTCCTTTCAAAGCATAGTAATTTTGGCTGTCACTACTCACTACTCACAAGAGCATTTTCCCACTCAGTGCTTACTGGTTGTATCCCTCAGCAGACAGCGGGGGGTTCCGCCACGTGTTGCGGGTGACATTGGCCATGGGTGGGGTTGGGTGACGGTAACTCAACGCAATGCAATGGAGCATTCCCGTTCTTCACGCTTTGACGTCCCAGATTTGATTTTCTAATTTTAAACGGCTCTGATCTTCCGTAGAGACCTAAATGATGCCACTTTGCTTTGTTCGCACGCGATGCTGTGGGCCACTAGTTGGCGGTGGCTAAGCCTTAAGCTGTGGCTCAGCTTCAAGCTTGGACATTTGTCGGTCAAGTTACTCTAATAATAATAATAATAATTAATTATTATTATGTGCCATTATTAGTTAGAGAAAAAATGTAGCGAAAAACTTTTCTTATTTCGTAGGGAAAAATAAGTTATCTTCTACTCAAACAAAGATGTGGGGTCACTATTCCTTTTAAAAAATAAAAGATAAAAAAAAAATTGACACAAAATTCAATGTGAGTGTAGGAAATATTTCTTCTCTCCTATAAAAGGAGACAATCATTGTCCAAAAATTTAATACACCGAGAACATCGAATTTGGTATTTTATTTTAGGAAAATATTACTCTCCTTTTACATGAGGTAACTTATCTCATTTTCTCTCACTTCGATTTTCGCACTTCACTTTTTTCTTTTTTTTCTTTTTTCTTGTAATGGTGGGACCCACGCATTTTCTGTCTACCACATAAGATAAGAAGGAGATTAATAAAATACTTTATTTTATTTAAAAATACATTTTTTCTCTTTTTACTCGTGCCTATTTTGATATTCTCTTTTAAATTATAAAGAACAAAATTTTTAATAAAAAGAAACACCAAATTTGGTACTCTTGATGTATGGAAGTTTTTCTCAATTAGTTGATAGTTGTCCTTTGTGGTTGGTGGATTAATTGAGTCAATTAATCTGACAGAGACATTCATTATCACAAACTAATGTTATGTATTAAAAAATTATACTAACGAAAAAAAGTGTTGATTTGTTTATTACCATAGGAATTTTTGTGGTTAATATACCCTTCCTCCGCCCAAGAATAACCTGTATCTTTTTATATTTTTAGTCCCTGGCAATATCTTCGAAGTCCTTTTCAGTCTCTGACAATAAAAAAAGATCAAATTGGTCCCTGAAAGTACAAGAAAAGGACCACTCTACATATTTGGGAGTTGACATAAGGACTAACATGGCCCCTTTTTTGTAATTTCAGGGACCAATTTGGTCCTTTTTTATTGCTAGGGACTAAAAAGGACTTCGTAGATATTGACAGGACTAAAAAGAGTGTTTACTCTTATATTTTTTATTGGTACTTTTCCATTTCTAGTTTGCTTATAGACATATAGTATGCAATTGTTGTCCATTCAATTGATTAAAATACTATGCTTTCATATTTTTAATATTATGTAATCAAAATTAATCCTTCTCATAATCTTAACATGAATTTTTATTTGTAGTTTTAATGTGATATTTTATAATATCTCAGCTGAAGTTATTTAATTTGCTCTATAGATTCTAGTTCGATCCTTCTAGTGAATAGTAATACAGGTTAGAGAGAGAACTCAGTATTGTGTTTCTCATTTGAAGCCTGAGCTTGTGGTCACCCCCACGCGGATAAATTGAGTGATAGATAGCTCTTCTTCATCTACATCAAGATTTTCAGCCTCTCCAAATATCATATCTTTCCCAGTTTGATCTCTCTGCTTTTTTTTTTTTTTTGTTCACTCAGTATCCTCCTTCTTACCATGGAAATTCAAGCATAGAAGAGAAGGTTCCACCGTCAAAATCAATCACTCTGGATTTGGCACTTATCCATTAGCTTGTAATTTTTTTATTTTATTTTCTGTCTCTCAAGCCTATATATTTTGTGAAAACAAACTCTCTGGAATTTCTTCTAGATTACATAACTTTTTTATGTGATTTCTGTCTGGTTCCACTAAAAGTCTAAAACTCATTTTTGTCTTCTTTTTCGCTTTCTGCTTAGTGGAATCTAACAACCCATTTTTCCTGAAGCTCAATTTGGATCTTAATACACACCAACCACACACTCCTTAACCCTTTGAATGCCATTTTCCCACTCATTTCTTAAGTTCATAGTTCACTTCCTAAAAACCACACACAAGGCCTCCTCAATCACTTCAAAGGTTTGAACTTTGTTGCCAAATTTTTCAAACCCATTTCCCCTCTATTCATAAAGTGCTTGAAATTCAAGTCCTTTTAGGCACCGAAGGATGCAAGACCCAACAACATTCCAACCCATGAAGCCTAACTTTCCTGAACAAGAACAACTCAAATGCCCACGTTGTGATTCCACAAACACCAAATTCTGCTACTACAACAACTACAACCTTTCACAGCCTCGCCATTTTTGCAAGAATTGTAGAAGGTATTGGACCAAAGGTGGTTCTTTGAGAAACATCCCAGTTGGGGGTGGAAGCAGAAAGACCACAAAACGTTCATCATCAAACTCCAAGCGTTCTGCATCATTATCTTCCCCATCACCATCAGTGTCCTCTGCAGCACAGGTTGCAGCTCCAGAGGCTGACCCGACCCGGGTTTACACTAACCCGGTTGATCAAGACCAACGGGTCCTGAACATTGGTGGGAGTTTCAGTTCCCTTCTGGCATCAAATGGGCATTTTGGGAATCTCTTTGAGGGTCTGAATTCAAGTGGGTCAAGTCTAAAAATGGTGCAAATGGGTGATTTTGAGGAGAATGTGAGTTGTGGCCCAGTTGTGAATTCGGATTCGGGTAGAAACCCGGGGTTAGAGATGCAGAGTAATGGGAACTCAGAGAGCTTTATGGGTATGCAAAATGGTGATTCAGGCTGTTGGAATGGCAGCCATGGCTGGTCTGATCTTGCAATATACACACCTGGCTCAACCTTTCAGTAGAAGCAGAGTTTTTTTAAGGAAAAAAAGAAAAAAAACTGAGCCTTTCTGGTTTAATCCAGCTTCTCAATTATGCTGATTGTTCTTTTTTTATAATCAGACACTATGGTTGTGTAAAGTAAAGAGTTATATAATTTGCCAAGCCTATGGATGGCATGCTATGGAGAATCATAAACCAGAAGGGCATTAAAGCAGCATCCTCTAGGTAAAGGCTTTTTACATATTTATATATATATGGTTGTGATTGGTGTTCTTCAAATTAACCAATGGTGCATATTGGAAAAAGAGAAGAAAGGGAAGTCATTTTTTGAGGGGATAGTGTAGAGGGATGTGAATTATTGTAGTGACTTGTCGTGATCACATGTAATTCGGTATAAGTTTTTCCATAGCTTTTGAAGCATTCCTAGATATATGGAAGTTTACTATATGACAAGTTGTTGTGCATTATGTTTAGATATTTGAGGGTATGTGCGGAGGATATGGAGAAATCTAAAGTACATTGTTTGAAGTTATATATATTGTTTGTACCTTGTCAATGGAGGGCCTGACAACTGACACCTTGTTTTTACTCTCTTAAGTTTCCCATATGAATTTGGGTGTTACAAAAGGGATAAATTATTCTATATCAGTATAAATTATACTTTCCATCTTAGCTGATGATCATATTTATATTTTATGGTTCTAATTTATTAGATATGTGATGCAAGTGTAAGTTGATCCGCCCCAAATTAAAATTGTTAAAATTCTGATTTCCAGTGTTGTTTAGCTTCTTTCAATGGATTTCTGCCAAAATATGTGCAATTGTGTTCATTCTAGTCTTGGGCATATTTTTGAGTCAATGGCTTGTAAAGATCCCTCAAAAGAATGCACCGAATTCCTCCTTAATGTGCTTCCATAACTAAATTGAAGTTGAATTGATTGTCTGATTGTGATCAAGGAGTGTCTGTTCTTTAATGGATGTATGATCATTTACGACCCAGCACATGTGTGCGGTTGCAAACTCAGTTTGGCGAGAAGTTCATTTATATATTTAACGAGTTAAGAACTTTGGGATACACTAGCTCAAATGGTAAGAGTGTCTAAGGCTTTATAAACTCTACATTAGTTGCTCATAAAATCAATGTGGGACTATATATCTCAACAACAATCTCTTACAATCATATCTTAACACCGTTGATTTTTGTCAATCAACGGTTATTTTATTGTGAATTAATAATTAATTAATGAGTTAATTTGTGAAAATAATAACTGTTGATTGACGGAAATCAACAGTGTTAAGATATGAATATAAGAGATTGTAAAAAAAAAAGTTGCAAGTCTTCTTCATATTTAGTTTACGAAAAGTTGGTCTTTCTTTGTTTTACATTTTGCAAACCTTTAAATCAAGTTTCAAACGAATGAATTGCTATACTGTGAATAAAATCAAGTTTGAGTTGTAGAATTGATATTGTATTGATTTAATTTTTATAACTTGTCTTGACTAAGTTTAGTTTGCAAATTGAAGAAAGAAATCTGCATGGTCAAAAACTTAGACAAAGAAAAAGAAAACGGCTATTTTCATGGTAGATATGGTTCTATCCGAGTTTGAATTTAAGTTGCGGCAACAACACTTTTTTTTTTTTTGGTATTCTTGTCAAACTAATCGAACCATATTTGTGAGCCGCCCGAAGGTGTTCGAGAGGAGATCAGTCTTCGGTTATTGATGAAGGTTATCTTTGAGATTATTTAAAAAAAAAAAAAAAAAAACAAGTAGAAAACTCAAAAAGAAATTGTCTTGTGATACACCCCACGAACAAGGAAAAACGTGTTTTTTGGAATCAAATGGATGTACACAAAATCAATTGCTCTTGATAGTTGATATGTCAATGGTTCAGTCGTTTACCTGTGCCAAGCATTAAATGAGAAGGGGAAATCAGAATTGTACTGGTGAATTTCAAACTTATCAGCTTTGACTAGGATTGTTATAAATGACCAGGAAAGAAGATATGACTCTGCTTGCTTCCTCTAATCAGTGTAGTCCATGTCAACTAGTAAGATAAGTTAGGTACCTGAGGTTGTGATTCAACAATGATGATTTTTTTTGTTTTGATTATCATCCCCATGTTTGGCCAACTACATGGGTTTGGATTTTCCTCTTAAAAAAGATAATTACAGAATAAGTTAGTTTTGTGATTAAGACTTTGCATTGATTCAGGACAATTTAGTAATTTGTGTTGCCTTATATGACATTTTATTTATTTATTTTTAAGATTTTATAAGAGTTATGTTATAAGAAAAGTGTTTATGTAGTGTTATAGAAATTCATTTTGCGTGCTGTAGTTTTTTTTTTTTTGCTTTAAAAAGTGTAGGCCTCGCAAAATGCTACGTGTATAAATAAAATTTGTGTGTCATATAAAATGATAAATACAAACCCCCTATAATGGCTGCCTTACGGATGGAGGGTCAACTTTAAGCCATTTGAAAGCGAAACAATTGGCAAATGCTGGACCTCAGTTCCTGCCTTTGTCGTTGTCAAGCTGCAACTCTCCACCAGAAACCAATTGCTAGACCATTTGATTTCATAGATTTTTTTATAATGATTTTTCGCTTTTGCAAGTTTACTTAACATGTGGTATAATTTATGGATTTAATGTTTTTACAGTAAAAATAGATAAATTATTTATATTTACTCTCAAAACAATATTTTGGGTTAAAAAAATATAATGAGAAAGACTATTATAATCCTAAAATAAATTATAATTACAAAAATATCTTAATTTTTTTCCCAAAACGATGTTGTTTTGGATTCAATGTAGATAATATCTACATTGACTGCAGAAAAAATGAACCCATAATTTATATGAGGAAAGAATATTGTAACAACTAAGTTGTGTTACTACCATGTTACTACCAATCAATCTCACCATTAGATCGATTATGTTGATCCAACAGTTATATTTATTTCCATCTTTGTATGGTTATGATTTCCCATATTTAAAGTGGAAACATTAAATATAGGAAATCATAACCATACAAAGATGAAAATAAATACAAAGTATTAAATTTAAAAGATTATGACAATACAAAGATGGAAATAAATATAACCGTTGGATCAACATAATTGATCTAGCGGTGAGATTGATTGGTAGTAACACAACTTGGTTGTTACAATATCTTTCCTCATTTATATGATACTATACATTTTTTAAATTGTCATATATTTTTAAGGAAACGTTTCTATAATAAATGTAGATAAGTTATCTATATTCACTCCCAAAACGATGTTGTTTTGAGTTTACAAATTAAAGAATTATAATGAAAAAAATTATTATAATTTTAAAATAAATTATAATTACAAAAATATCTTGATTTCTTTTGCAATTCTGGTCATTTTAAGTGTTGGTGGCATAGGCGGAACCGCCGAAGGATGTTAAATTAAATTCATCGCCAACTCCCTAGAGAATAGCTTTTTAGGGTAGAATTTTAATTAAATTCGTTTTACATTTTGTGGCCTTCAAAGGTTGAAGGGAACTTATTGTAATCTGTCTTAGTTCATATGGAATCTTGTATGATCCAAACATGGACCTCAATAACATTTCACCACATATATTCGCATCCAAACTCGAATGACAATTTTTAACATATATCCGAACTCGTGGCTGAATAGTGTTTAAAATTTTTGAAGAACGAATGTGTGGTTGTTTTATTTAATTTTCCAAAATAGTGTATAAAAAGATGCTAGTGCATAAATGTCTGGCGTTGCTTCAGTAAGCTATATATATATGAACAGGATTATTTTACATCAAATTTTAATTGTTGATTTTCGTACATCTAATGATTGAAATTTATTGAAAATTAATAATTAATTAATAAATAAGACCCAATAAACTTAACAGTTAGATACACGAAAATTAACAATTGAGATTTGATGCAAGAGATATTATTCTTACATCAGTGTAAATTAATTCTATCTCATATAAATGAGAAAAATTTCTATCAAGTCATTTGAAAGAATCTTATCTCCGGCCAGCTTAAAGCTACATCGTTTTGAATGTTACAGGAATTAATGAAAGGTGTTGCGGGAGTTCTCACCTGCTCTTTCCTATTTTCACTCAACAAGAATCATATCATTAAACAGCCAGGAACATTTATAGCAGTAAGTCCAACCCCAAAAGGAGAACATTTATTTTTCAAGTTTCTTGTCTCTCATCCAAGAGCTTTGGTTGGCCCCCCAAATTAGAACAAGAAGGATGCACATCTTATTACGTAGCAACATCAAACTTATAATTTAGGGCGTCTAACAGTTGATAACAATATTACAATTCTAACCTAAAGCTAATATTTTCCTGAGCTGCAGAAGTTGGAAATGCATCTAACATGGTCTTAAAATCAACATTCTCATCTGTCTTGATAGAGCTTGTGACTTTCACATCCTTCAAGCCATGCCACCAACACTTAGTATGACCAGAACTGCAAAAGCAGTTGTCCTCTTTTCTGCCCATTAGCGTCTTATAGAAAAACTGTAGTTTAAGACAATTAACAAATAGAATTAGGAGTTCTGCATATTATTCATAATTGATATAAACCTTTAAGCATAAATGCAATTTTAAATGAAAGAAACATTGGGAACAATAACATACCTCAATGAATGCTCTACTGCAGAAAAAAGAACGCAAGCTCAATGAAATAGTTGCAGGGCAGCAACTTGAAAGCAAGCTATTGACAAGAGCCAAATACGTAGTTTCTTTTTTTGGAACAGCACGAAGGTTCAAGTGTTTGATGCTTGGAGGAGGGGATGAAACTTGCAAAACATCTGGGTTCAATTCATCCTGCATAGTCCAGGGTACACATAAACAAAATAAGTAAATGTGCACATGAAATGAACCTATCAAGTACCTAATTTATACTTACTATAATTGGCTGATGGATAAAAAGGGATAGTGATGCCAAAACATTTTGAGGTTTAAAATTTTGGATAAATTCCCTTAAGTTAGAAAGATCTGGATAATCAATGTGGAACAGAACATTGACTTGCAGTTGACTAGAACTGTTCAGAAAAGATATAAAAGGTTTTGCGGCACCATCACCACAATATCCACACGTTAATAAATTTGGAGCATCAATGTTGACCTCCTTCAAGTTAGAGCAATTTGATAACTCCAAGACCTTGAGTTGAACACTTGAGATATTAATCCTCCCAGACATTGTGCAATGGACAAATTTCAAACTCTCCAGGAAAGGGAATTTATGAAACAGTTCAACAAACCACTCATCTGTGATAATAGTATTCTTCAAAGACCATAAGCATAACTCTCTCAAATTTCTGCACCTATCAAAATTCATCTTAAAAGGTGCATCAAAATCAGCAGGACAATAACAGAAATTCTCAAGACTTGGAGCATCAACATAAACCTCCTGTATTCCTTGAACGTCAAGTCTCTTGAGCTTTGGTAGACCAAACATGCTTAAAGATTTCGTCCGAGATACAGAACAGAACTTCAAAGTGATATATTCAATTAAAGGACAACGAGAAATGAGATTCTCAATTGCCTGTTCATCTCCCAAAGAGACACTCTGCAATGATAATACCCGCAATGAGAAGAACTTGGTTGAATGATTCAGGAGTGCCTGATCAACTCTGATTCGCCCCATCAACACTAACTTATTTAGTGTTTTGGCTTCAAGGACACACTTTGGCAAGATATAGCATTGTTCATAGCCATAAGGCAGACAAAGCTCTAGTACCTCAACACCAATTTCACTAGCCAACTTCATCCAAAGATCAACATCCCGGGACATGCACTTAAGGTCAAAATAATTCACAGAGAGCTTAAATTCTTTGATTGCTAAGCCTTGGTCATGGAACCTTAGCAATGTTTTCCCCACATAGTCAAGGAAGTTCTTTATTCTCCTAAAAAAATCTTCCACTGGCTGGGGAAGCGTCCCTACATTTGTAGGATCAAGGAAGTTCTTTCTTAACCTCGCAAAATCTTCCATTGGCTGGGAAAACGGTAGTAAAATTTTAGCATCAGAAAAAGACAAGATGGGAAATGTAGACCATGTTTCTCTCCAAGCCTTGGACAAAACACTGGTCAGAACAGCATCTTTCTGTGACAGCCTTGACAGAATGTCATGAAGGATGGTTTTCGGCAGATTCGATATTCGGTCCTGGTCCATTTCTTAACAACAAACGTGCCTGAACTGAAAGAACCTAGAACAGCAGAAACATGTGATTCAGACTAGACTGTGATAAGTTATATTTGTTGGGACGGAACAATCACACGCACAATCACAAAACCAGAAAAAAGAAGAAGGAAGAGAGAACGGAGACAGGTTCACAGTTCATCCAACGTAAGTTACATCTATCAATGTTTTTCACTATATTCTTGTCACTTCACTCATTCCAAAGCAATATGTTTTAATATAAATAGGCTTAGAAACTCTAGGGGGCGTTTGGTTGAGGAAATTTTTTTGGAATAGTAGGAAAATGTAATAGATAGAGAAATAATTGGAAAGATAGATAAAGTGAGATAGGTAGAAAAATGTAAAAAAAAAGTTGTTTGGTGGAAAAAAACTTTACTAGAAAAATTAGGTAACTTTATGAAATCAACAGTGCATTAAAAGCCAGATAACCGGTTTTCCGAAAAATCCCACCTTCAAATTGGGTTTCTAAATAGTGCGGATATCTATGTTTCTCATAAATCCATACAAATTGGATAGATAGGTTTTTGGTGAAAATACGTTGAAACAAACATGGTGTTTCTAAAAGCCATACTTGAGAAACATAGATATCCGCTGAAAAGCTCCCAACCAAACACCACCTAAGCAACAATAGCTATTCATGGACTTAAGCCCAAGTAACTAAAAAAGAGAAAAAATAAAATAAAAAGTAGAGCCAAGGCTCACAAGGCCAAGCCGCCAAGTATGAGTTATACTAAACAATATTCTCATGTACTACAAAAGAACTATAAACCTAGGGATCAATGACTAAGCTCAGTCAAAGATTTTAAACTGACCTGTATACCTTAGAAAACTAACCCTCTTGAATCAATTTAATATCCCTTAAAACTAGGAGCTTAAAATTTTGCAGGGATGAGTTTTTCATACAAATTATCATACAAAGCTCATGACTTTTTCACCCTCAACACACCCCCGTGACCCAAAGAATTAAACTTTTTAGCTTAACCTATCCCTGCCCCTCATACAGCATCACATCATGAAACAGAAGAACACAAAGTATAACATATAATCAAAATGGGAACCATAGTAATGTCCGAGATGATGTTTAGCAAATAAACAAAACTTCTGTGAATCAATTTCAGAGAAGAGACATAAAAAAGTATCGAAATTTAAGGTTTTGAGAGAAAGAAAATTGCCTGAGAGATATGATTAGGGATTCATCCACGATCGTTGGACCATTCTTTCAATTACTACGAAACTTTCACAATGATGAGAGGCCTGGTTGTGTGGCGGTGAAGGTATCACACACTGTGAAACTTCATAACAAGACATACAACCAATAAGGTTAAGCTACCGTAACACGCCCGCCCCCTCGGTTGGATGGGTCATGGCTGGATGATGCTTCAAGTCTGATTTGCTCGTGTAACAAATTTTTTTATATAATGTAAAGAATTTGGGCTCGTTTTTTCTACCTTGAATATAAAATGACATTGTTTCGGAAAAAAGAAATCATAGTATTTTTATAATGGGTTTTATAAAAGTTATGATGTAGGAAAAGTGATTGTGTAATGTTACAGAGATTCGTTTTGCGTGTTGTAATTTCTTTTTTTCTTTTTTCTTTAAAAGGTGTGGGTCCCACAAATAATTGTGTGTAGAAAAATTTGTTGTGTCATGTTAAATAACAAATGTAAATCCCTTTTATAATTATAATGAATTTCATGGTTATAATAGTTTTTTTATTATAATTTTTAATTTTTTAATCCAAATCAATATCGTTTTGAGAATGAATGTAGATAACTTATCTAATCGTCCTATAAAAATGGGATGGCACCTTTAATTAATTCAAATAAAAGTGTTTAAACTATGAAAAAAGTGTATGTCCTTATAATTATTTCACTCTGATATAGAGATGACACTTTTATTATTTTTTGTCCACTCTCTCTTCTCATGATATATCTTTTTCTCTCTCTTAAAACGATACAATTTTATATCCTTTAAAATGACACATATTTTTCTCTTAAACTATTGGGTGAAAATTTCTTTAACAAAATATCACACTATATGGGTTTAACGTTTCAAAACTAATATATGAGTTTAATGTTTCTTACGTACCAAAGTTTATTTTATGATACTCAAGTTGACTCAATCACACTCATTTTTATTTCTTTTCTCTTGTTTTTTTTTTCCATGACACTCACATTGAGTGGGTCCCACTCATTTTTTTTTATCAATCTAGCGCTCATAGTTTATTGAAAATTAATTAATTAATAAATATTACTCAATAAATTATAACAGTTAGATTAACGAAATTAATGATTAAAATTTGTTGTTAAACTTTTTAGTTTGACATATATATGAAATGATGCTCTACACACACAACACACACATGACACATATATGAAAGGATGCTCCGCGCGCACACACACACATATAGATTTAATATCTCTCATATTGTTAGAGATAAAATTACCTCTTATTTACACATAAAAAGTGTGGCCCATGTGGGGTGTAAGGAGAAGAGAGAAAAAAATGAATCCCATATATTTTTATGTATGTATATAAGATAATTGTATTTCCTATAATATGACAAACACTAAATCATACACACACACATAGATATATATTTCTCGAGCCATTTTTTTTAACTATGTATTCATGGTATGGAAATCCATAGTTATAACGTTAAATTACTTTTTTTTTTCTTCTCTTCTAAGTTACTTTTCAAAACATGTCGACTGACGTTGAGAAAAAAAAAAAACTTAATGTTATAACTATGTATTCATGGAAATACATAGATAAAAAGAGGTGGCTAGACATAAGTTGATCTCAAGTTATTGGAGAAATATATATATATATATATATTTGATATTTTAAAGCTGACAGAAAGATGTGCAAAATATTCTTAAAGAAACAATATAACGGTCCATGTTTTTTTATTTTTATAATTTTTTTTTTCAAATTTATACTGTGGGTTATTGATATTTTAATATGCGCATCCCACTATTTAATTTTTATAATGTTTTTAAAATTTGTACGTATCAGAAAACTTCCACACACAAAAAATTGCAGAATACGAAAAAGAAATCGAACGAACAAGAAAATTCAAGGCTTAGAATTATTGTAGATTTGCTTTGACTAGTAGCAATGTTATAGTATTCTTTATATCTTACTTTTTTTTCTTATTAAAATGGGATAGGAAACTTACGGCTTTTTGACTTTTTTTCCATCAATTAATAAATAATTATTTTATCCTTTATCTAAAACATTTCACCAATATGTTATGGTTTAATCGATTAAATCACAGGCTTAGTTGATTAAACAGTTAAAAAACGTAAAAAACACTAAACCTGGGATTTAATTGATTAAGCCACAGTGCTATACTATTCTTTATTTCAATTATTTTTTGGGTTCATGTTAGCATCAAAATCGCCATCCACGTTAGTATCTGAGGTGTCGCCTAGTGGAATAACACTCTCAGGTTCTCCTTCATCATCACTCTCCATATCCTCCTCCTCCTCTCCTTCCATCAATGTTATCCGACTTAACCCTTGTGCAAGTGCAGATAAACCGAAGACTCTGTCTTCTTAACCAAAATATTGTGGACTTCTTGTATGCATGGGTGCAGATGAAGATTGACCACAATTAACTTCAACATATATCTTAATAAAATTTTGAAATTTTCGGTCAGCAATTGCATCTATGACATATTCCACATCTTTATCAGCATAAATATCGTTACTAATATAGTACGTAACATCCTTACCAACTATACTCTCTACCCTAGCTATCATCCGATGAAAGCATTGGCTGCCTTATAGCCTCAATTTTTGGTGAATTCTCTCATTGAGCTCGTTGTATGTAGTGCCTTATTTGATTTCCATCATTTTCGTTTTTCCTTCAAATTGAACACCATTGGGACCTTCAAAATGCCTCTCATCGTTGTAGATCACTCTGTCTGTAACATACGTTTTTGAACTTGAGCTCATCTTTCACACGAAATAAGGATTAGGTTTCGGATTTTTAGGGTTTAGATTCATATTTTTCCAACAAAAAAGAAATATGCAAGTGCAATGAAAATGATTTCACAAGATTAAGGCTTTAGAGATGGTGGAATGAAATAGCCTCTTGATGAGTTGGATTAAAGATGAGAAACAAGAAAGATTTTGGTGTAAAAAATGGGTATAAGTGAAATGAGACCAAGACATGTAGATATAGGATTTCTGCCGTTGTTTAATCGATTAAGCAACATCGCGGGTTTAGTGTTTTCTACATTTTTAACTGTTTAATCGAATAAGCTTGTGGTTTAATTGATTAAACAGGGGCAAATGAGTGGAAGGTTTTGGGTGAGGGGCAAAATGATTATTTTTTAATTGATGGAGGCAGAAGGGTCATCAATTTATACGATGTAAAAATAATAAGTCTTACATCACATCTTAATCGTTGATTTTCGTACATTTAACGATTGAGATTATTGAAAATTAATAATTAATTAATGAGGGGGACACAATAAATCTTAATCATTAGATGCACAAAAATCAACTGTTGAGATCTAGTATACAACTTATTATTATTTTTTTCTTTTTTTTGGTGGTAAATACAACTTATTATTCTTTCTCCTATGTAAGATGATCTTGTCCCTATTAAAATAAAGGGAAATACTTTTCTTTTGTTGTAGGAAAATAGTTACCTCATGTTGTAGAAATAAAATTATAAGTGGGACCCACAGGTAAGAAGAGAGAAAAAAAGAGTAGTGAGACCCAATCCTTTTTTGAGTGTGTAGGAAAGTTGCTTATCTCATATAAAATGAAATAAACATAACTCTAAAATAAATATCGATAGATATTTTCTAAAAGTATTTTTTTTCTTTTTCTTTTTGATTTTTTTTCCTTTTTTTTACGACCAAAGTCCTGCAAAGTACGTCGGGCTGCGGTTTTTATTTTCATGAATTTAAGACAATGACAATTTATTTGAATTCGAAAAAAACTTTTTGATTCCTATAATATAAAATCGAAATAATAGAATTTTAATTAATATATTTTTTATTACTCCTTTTTTTGGTAATATGTTAAAAAAATGGAAGATTCTTGCACAATGTATTTTATATTATGAATTTAGTAATTTTTCGAAATATATATGTTAAAGCAAAACACCTTCAGAAGAAAAATTCAATTTTTTTTTTTAATGAAGAGTGACAAAACTATATCATTGATTATTTATAAATAATTAGAATCTTCAATATAATATAATCCTATTATATGACACGTAGGACCCACTACTATGTTTTTCTCACTTTTAAAATTTTCTTCAATGTGCCCGAACAGCACTTATCTAAAGGCATGTCTTACGTGAACGTTAAATGTTTCGACAATGAGAATTTTATGTAACTATTTCAGGAAAATGGTCTTGCACAGAAAACATATTAGAAGAAAGCAAAGTTAAATGAAAGATAACTCATTTTTTAAAGGGTTCAATGTATCTCATGAAGAAAATTTATTTCTAATGGACTTAAAATAATATCGTTTTGGGTTGAGAAAATATATTTTTATAATTTTAATTTATTTTAAGATTATATTAGTCTTTATTATTTTAATTTTTTTTTGTAATAAATTTTTTAACTCCTAAATGATATGGTTTCGGGCTCAAGATAATTTTATTTCCAATCATTAGATAAACGCTTTTCCTTTTTTAAATTACCTGAACTATAAGAGTAAAGAGCATTTATATTTGTGTTCCAGAATTATGTTTTTTTTTAACCACTTAAGAGAAATAGTTTAGAGAGAAAAGAAACAAGCAAGATGATTTGATGTATGATAAAAGAACGATTCTAGAAAGAAAATAATTTTAGGAGGGAGAATAAATAATAAAGTAGATAATAAAAAAATTTAAATTTTTGAATAAAGATAAATTTGAAAAATACCATATAAAAATTGGTTGCATATTGAAGTGTTATAGGCCACACTAAAATTTTTGACCTAATTACAATGGAGTTGGTTCAAGTGTTACATCTCATACCCTTAAGCAAAGTCTAAAGATTTAAGTCCTCGTGAATGCAAATTTTTTTTTTTGAGAGAGCTAGCCCCCCCACCTGTGGTTTATAAAAAAAAAATTGACCTAATTAAAACCTAATCAATCATTTCAGGGGATTCCTTAAATTAATTAATGTCTAATTCATTGGCAAATTAATCATCTTTAATTCTTAAAACTGATAATAAATAAAGAGAAAATGATTTCCAGCAGAAATCATGTTTCTACCTCATACAAATTTGAGTTTCTCTCTTATCATGTTTTTCTCTCTCATTAAAATATGGTTTCTCTCTCTAATTTGGTGTCCAAGGCAGACAGATGATTTCTGCAATAGATCAATCATTTATAACTTATAACCACTTTTTTATTAGAAGAAGAAGAAGAAATTTTTTACTAGAAGAAATAAAGCACATATAAGCATTAATCTCTATTCTTAAAGAATAAATAATTCCGGTATTTATCACGGGGTTTGAGTTATGTATAAAAAATTTAATTTCTTACATATCACAAAATCATTTTATGATTGACAACTTCGTAAGAGTGTTAAAAACAGTAATAAATACATAATTGAATGAAAATAAACTAAAATGAAATTAATAAAAATTCAAATGCATTATTATTCAGATGAAGCTATATTTTGTTCACTCTAGAAAATATAATTTAGCATAAACAAAATAAGAAGAAAATAAAATTACTCTTACTCTTAAAAAAAAAAAAAAAAAAAACTACTACTTAAAACTCACTAAATAATTTAAGCATGAACTCTATACCATAATTTCACGACTCTATGTTCCATGACTCTCTTTTCATTCACCTAGAATTTCACTAGGTCTTTAACCAATTTCATTATTGACTAGAATTTGATCCCAAGTAATTTTTTTAGATTTAGGTTACTCCACTTTTAAATAATTTTTCTTTTTAAGCTTATCTTTAAATATTACTTGTTACCTTATATTACAAAAAAAATAAAATAAAATTATCCCGCCATGAAGAATAACAAAGATTCCTTGATTTCTTGTAGCTCTAAGCGGGTGTTTGTTACTGGAAAAAATTTAGATTCTTAAAAAATTGATATTGAAAATCCTATTTACTCACATTTAATATAAAGATTATAAAAAATTTTCGGGAATTAATTGTGAAGCCAAATTGTGAAGGAAATTCCCATGGAAGAATACCACTGAGTGGGAGTGAGAAAATTTTCGCAAAAATTTGAGACAAAAATGCCCTATCTGTTATGATTCACAAAATCAATAGTTGCCCTGTTTGTTAGATTTTGAGAAAGCGAAGGTTCTTACGATGTGAAAAAAACCGACGTAATTTACATAGAGAGATCTATGTCGAATAGAAGAGAGAAAAAAATGGCATCATCAGAAGTATCGATTAAGGGAAATTCCGTGAACGGGAAACGAGAAAGCAATTCTTATGTCTATAACAACAACATCAAAGATGTAGCAGAGGGTCAAAATGCTTCTGCATCTGGGTTCTGGCTCTGCCCCGTTTCTTGTCTTCTTGCTTCTTGGCCTCTACAACGGAATTTAATGAATGTTTTTTTCTTTTTGGAGTTCACAAAAATTTCTAGATCGATAATAATTTATTGGTTGAATGAAAATGATGAGTAATGATCCATAGTAAATTTAAAATGTAAAGATACTTTTGTAAAATCGTCTCATTTCCAGCAATATTTAACAATCAATCAAATATAAATTCAGAAAACTTAGATATTTCTGATAATATTTTGACCTACCAAATAACTTTTTAATAACATTCCTAAGATTAAAAAAAATTCTACTATATCAAACTATACCTGTGGCAAACCATGTGAAGAATAAAATAAAGACAATGGGCTATACAGAGAAGCACAAAGATAAGGTGAGGAAAGGCGAATAAATCGACTAAGTGTTGCCAACGGAGAGGGCAGTTAAATACTAGTTTTTAAATGAATAGATCCATTTATGGTCGAATGAATCAAGGACACAGAGAACTTTCTCCTAACTACTCTACTCATTAATAAAAATAAGGAAAAAATATTTCTACTTTTGCATAGAATTTTTTTTCTACCACTCAAATAAAATGTGTAAATCCAATTATAAAGAGAAAAAATTACTAAAATTCACTTGCTTTTATATGAATATAGAAAAAAATATTTTTCTACAACAAAAAACAAAAATATTAAACCCCTAAAAATTAATCTAGTCCATTTGATGAACTGGTTTCAAACTAGTTCTAAACTGGTTTCGAACCATTTGATGCAAGACAGTCAATAAAGGAAAAGAAAAACTAGTATCACACCAATAGAAGTCACTTCAACCAGCTTGGGACGGAAATCATAGTGCTTTTATAATTTTAATTTATTTTAAGGTTATAATAGTCTTTATATTTATAATTTTTTAAGATTTCAATACCAAAACGACGTCGTTTTGGGAATAAATGCAGATAACTTCTCTGCATTAACTGCGAAAACATTTTTCCCATTAAAAAAATCTAAATATATATATTCTATAAGAAAATATTAAAAAATAAACCACCAATCATCAAAGATTCAAAATATACTTAACAACGAGGTCACTACGCTGACCCAGTTTTATATATTAAAAATATATAAATATATATATCCTATATGAAAATATTAAAAAATAAACTATCAATCATCAAAGATTCAAAATATACTTAACATAATTCACTAATTACAACAACAAGTTAATTGGATCACCACGCTAATCCAGTTCTGCCTCTTTTGAGAAGGTCTCTAACAAAGAAAAATTTAAAGGAAGTAAGAATGAGTTTTTGTTTTTCATCGACGACCATAAAGATTTCATTTGAATGGGTAAATTTTTACCTTTTCTAGAAGATTTATGGCAGCGAGGTGAAGATTGAAGATGTCTAGGTTGTTGGGAGAGAATAGAACGATAAGATTTAGGTTTACAAGCATTTTTATTTTAGTTTTTAGTAAAATGATGTTGTTTCACGGAAATTTTTTTTTAAAAAAAAGAAAACATGCAATGACTCCCTTCGACCCCTCTGACCCGGGAGTCACTGAAACTCGGCTGAATTTTGGGGGTCAGAAGGGTCAATGTGCATATGGAGTCCAACTTATGACCCCAACCCTTAGAGGGGAGGGGTCAGGGTTGACCCGGATCAACCTGGGAGGTAGAGTGGAATTTTAAAACACTCTTTTTAATTTACGCAAAAGCCTAAAGGGGCTGGGCTGGGCACAGGCCCGCCCATTTGATACTAATCATGCAATTCTTGTGGATCAGATCCAAATTTAAGCTCTAAAGAGTGGTTGGGCCTGAATCCAGTTGGCAGTGAACGTTTGAACAGGTACCGTACCTCCATGATTCGAATCGCACTGAATTAATTTCGTGAAAATAAAAATTAAAAAAGGGAAAGAAAACTGGCAATAGGGGCAATTTGGTAAAAACGTTTCTTACATAAATAAGACTTAAGCTAAGCTCACATTACTAAAAAAGAGAAGGAAATTTTTTTTGAAAAAAAAGAGTAAAGCCGAGGAGGCTCACAAGGCCAACAAGAGTAGTATAACTTATACGCAATGTTATTAAATTTGGTGCGGTTATCAAATCGGTTGAAGTACTGAGTCACTGGTTCAATCGCATGACTCGATACATATATATAAATTTATAATGTATATTAAAAAAATTATAAATATACTTAAATACCTGTAAAAAAATATATCAATTTCAAATATTTTAATATGAGAAATAATAAATTATACATCATTGTCCAATAAAAGAGTAATTAAACATATAATATTTGTTATATTGATATTTCAGGTTCAGTAAACGATATCTCTAACTATAAATCAAATCAAAATTCCATGCATATTGCATAACCAAGATAATATTAATGTTGTAGGTACATAATCTATGTAAGTTAATAAGCTACAAATCACTCAAATACTTCAAAAGAAAACAAATCATTTGTGTTTGAGAGTTAAGAAAAGGAAGAAATAAATTGATAAGAATAATTTTTTTTTTTTTTTTTACAAACCGGGTCGGGTCACTAGTTGAACCGACCGAGTCACCGATTTTTACGAAAATCGGCCGGGTCACACTGGTTCTGAAAATGGCCGGTCTAATATGAAAACCGGACCGGTGACATGACCGGTTCACCGGTTTCCGGGTCGACTCGGTCAAGTCGATCCGGTTTTTATAACTATGCTTATACCTAACAATTAAGGAGAAAATGTGTGTCATTTTAAAAAATGTAAAGTTGTGTCATTTTAAGAGAGAAAAAGAGATAGATAAAGGAAAAAGGAGAATTGACAAAAAAAAATAAAAGTGTGGATTCCACCTTTTTGTGGGAGTAAAGAATATAAGTTGTGTCATTTAAAAGGATAAACACTTTTTACAACAATTAATTAATGAATAAACTTTGTCCAAGATTTTCAACTGACCTGTATTCCTTAGAAAACTAGCCCTTTGGAATCAATTTAATATCCCTTAAAATTGGGAGCTTAAAATTAATGATGAGAGTTTTGGTTGTGTGGCGCTAACTGATAGGGTTATCACACATTAAAGCTCCATAACGATTGATATAGAGAATGAGCTTGTCCACTCGACTTGTATTTGCCATACATAATATCCTAAAACAAACAAAACAATAGGTTTTTTTATTTTTTTTTTTATTTTTTTTATTTTATAATTTTTTTCAAATTCATACTGTGATATGGTTATTGACATTTTAATATGCGTATCCACTCTTTAGTTTTTAATTTTTACAATATTTTTAAAATTAGTACTTACTTAAAAACTTTGAAAAAAATTATTGCAGAATAGGAAAAATAAATCAAACGACAAGAAAATTTGGCCTTTTGACCCTAGTAGGACAATTTTAATAACCTTTCACCGGAATAGTTTCACGGTGAAATGAAATACCACAATGATGCAAAATGACGCGGTGGGTGAGAAGGCGTTTTCAGACGCGTTTGGGGACTTAACGCGAAACATGCAAACCCAGCCCGTGAAAAAAAGCTGCGTCCTGGAACGTGTTCCTGTCACAGCCGCGTCCTAGGACGTGATGTACTTGCTGCCGCGTTCAGCTTCCTGGACCACACTACAAAATCCCCCTCCCCTTCCCCACTCATTGTCCATTGTCCATTGTCTTGCATACGGGAGGCTGTCGGAGGAAGCTTGGAACGCGTCTGGGTGGTGAAAGGAACGTTGCCCTCCATTGTCTTCTCTTCTATTTCTTTAATCCTAGTTTACCAGGTAAGTAATATTTAATGTTTTAGGGTTTGAAATATTTAGGGTTACAGGTTCTGTGTTTGTATAAAAATAGTAGGTTAGTATAATCCTAAATTTGAGTGCTTGTTTTTGTTTATATTATTATTATGATTGTATTTTATTGCATAAGATGTTATTGTTAACGTATTAGGTAGTTGATAAAAATTGTTAATAATGCTAGATTTATATTATTAAAAATATTAGGTTAGTGGTTTAGTATTTTATGTATAATTGTATTTTTATGTTGTTTAAAAGTCTCATATTTTATTTAGTATCTGAAACAGCTTATTATATTTGTATTAATTATTCTATTAAAATTGTTAAAGATACTATATTAATATTATTAAACTTTATCACAGTTTTATGTTTAAGTAGATAAAAAAAAAATTGATGTACCTTTACGAAAAACATATATTGTAAACATATATGATTGTCCCATTAAAATTGTATATAAATTTTCATTTTATTCTTGTGCAGTTTTAGTATGTCTCTGAGTTCCCAACAAATTACTAAATTTGTTTAAAATATTAATGAATTAACTGCATTCTTATTCATTCTATACCATTTAATATTATTGCTTCCCAAATTGAGTTTATAAAAAGAAACCATATTACAATATATTTATAAATCGACACTGCTGTGTTTTCTTGGTTTTTCAAATAAAATTTTATTGTATAATAACATAGTTGTATAGAGATTAGTTTATATATAGACATTTTGGCGCTATATATAATTATAATAACATAGTTCATTCTATACCATATAATTATTTGGCGCTATATAATATATATATATATATATATATATATATATATATATATATAGACATAGGTGTATAGAGATTAGTTTATTGTATTAATTATTGTATTAATATTGTTAAATGTAGTAAATTTATATTATTAAATGTGTTAAAAATGTTATCTTTCTAGGATTAATATCCTTGCACCTGTGGCCTTAAAATTTTCACATAGGTTAGTTTATTTAATTTTTATAATTTGCTTTTAATTTATTTATATTGTTTTATATGTAATACCGTAAAGATTTATTATTATTGTATTAAAGTTGTTAAATATGCGATATATTATTATATAATAACACTTGTGTAACACAGGTTCATGGCACGTGAGGTGATTAATCCGGGTTCCGAAGAATATAGTGTGTTGAGGTTGGATGTACAAGAAACGCATGTGTCTCAGGCTGTATGGAGCTCAGGATTGAAGAGGGTTCTCAAAGTTCGTAGAGCAACGCAAGGGATGGAAGCAGATCTGCATGATCCTGATAACATTCTAGAACCAGTGGCAGAGCATCTTAGGCGTGCAGGATTTTATCATGTTGCATGCATGGCACATTTGCCGGTTAGTGCTTTTAATGGTGATATCAATTACTTGCAATTGATTTATTGGGCAATGACTACTTGTATGTGTATAAAATGTATTGCAGATCGATCATGCACTCATTAGTGCTTTAGTCGAGCGTTGGCGCCCTGAAACACACACGTTTCACATGCCACCGGTAGAGGTGACAATAACTCTTCAAGTTGTTGCTGCTCTTCTTGGTTTGTCATCAGATGGAGAACCACTTATTGGTCCAACTTCCAGTCCAACTTCCTAGTATAGTTGAAGCAATGAAATCAAGTTGTCTGTGATATTGAGACAGATTACAAGTGACACAATTGTGAGGTCCCTCCCATCTACTCACAACCCACATTAATCCATTTTTTGGTTTCATTGCCCTCATTCGCTATGGACAACCTGACCCATGATCCTTGCACCTCAAAACTAGCTTCATAGTCGTGCTCTCAACAACAACCGCTTCTTTATTAATTTTCATACAATATGACTTCACAACCATTTGCACTGATTCCTTAGAATCAAATTCTTGTTTCACATACAACTCATCCCCAATGGACCATGCACCATGATGCTCTCTCTCGTTGTATTCTCGATCTTCATTCGGATACTCATAATTAATGTATGAGTAATGTGGTATTCCATTCCAAAATGGAGATACATTAGGACCTACATTAGGGGTCACATTGTTACCTATATAACATACAAACAACTAAATTGTTACTTGAATACGTTGCAAATAATGTTAACTTTTTAATTTAAATCACTTGTGAACTAACCTTCAACGACATTTTCGTACCCAACAATACTCGTTGATGTGGTTTCATTGACGTTGTTGTGGCATCCCATCGGCACATCGTCGTCATCTTCACTATTTGACTCATCGTCGTTATTTTCAGCTGCCAGGCACGCATCCTCGTCTTCTTCTTCTTCTGGTTCATCATCGTTCTGTTCATATGTTGGAATGTCTTCATCATCAAATATAGCAGTGTTGGGCACTACTGAAAGCACAGATGATGATGCATTCATGTTCAACATATCAATGTCTGGTGCTGTATTCAGATCAACTGACCGAATCGGTAATGACAACTCATCAGTATTTTGAAAATCTACGTATATCTCCACAAACTTTCTAGCATTGGTTTGATCATGACTCGTGTTCAGCTTGTTCCACAAAATATCTAATATAATATCAACATCATCATCATCTGTAATTGATATTGTCGTGTATTCAGAACTGTCAGCAAGAACTCTTACAATGACTTTAGTAATATGTTGATTCTCTAGTAACCCCAATTTATGGTGAATGTTTGCTTTCAAGCCCTCAAAAGTTGTACCCCGTGTAGTACGCATCGGTCTCTTTTCACCTTCAAATACAACACCACGACGACCCATCACCTTTCTACCGTTATAGTATATAAGTGCACGAATTGTTTGTAAATTTGAACTCATTTTTTCTGAATAGAAACAACAAATATAAATGCAAAAAAATTAGTATGTCATCATAATAAAATAAATAATTAAACGAACAAATTTAATATTGAACAAACACCTCCACTGAACAATAAAAATATGTAATAGATCAATACAGTTTTCGGTTAACAAAATGGAGAAAGGCCAAGTAAAATGCAGAAGGAAACATTTAGCCCATCTGTTCGGGAGAGAACGCGAAAATGCTGAAGGAATTGTTGAGGTATATGTAGGCTTTGGATGCGGTGGGTGGAGAACATGTTATCCCCGTGGATGCATCAAAACCGCGTCAGCCTGAGGGTTCTGATTGGCTGATTGGAGGTGTTGCAGCCAGGAACGCGTCAGATGATGGCTGACCACACTGAGACGCGTCTGGCTGACTACCGCGTCTAGACGCGTCTGCCCAGGTTACACGTTCCTCCTGCAATATTCTCCGTCAATCACCAGTTGAATATTTGAAGGACGTGACATGTGTGTTATCGCCTACAAACATGATGTACTTTGTGTCGCGTTCAGTTCATCAATCACCTTCAGTTTCCATAAAACTTGTAAAGGACGCGGCTGGTAAGCTATCACTTCTGAACATGATGTACTTTGTGACGCGTTCCAGCCCATCAATCACCTTGATTCTCCATAAAACTTGTAAAGAACGCGGCTGGTAATCTATCACTTCTCAACGTGATATACTACATAACGCGTCATTATGCATTACGTACATAGGTAATTCTTTTTTCACCGTGAAACAATTCCGGTGAAAGGTTATTAAAATTTCCCTACTAGGGTCAAAAGGCCAGAAAATTCAAAGGCTTACAATTATTGCAGATTTGCTTTGACTATTAGCAATGCTTATGCATGTTTTTCAGCTGATTTTTTTTTGAAAAAAACTATTATTTATATCTTACTTTTTTTCTTATTTTTTGTCATAATATATATTATCATATTATATATATAAAGATATTAAAATATATATCGATAGATATTTTTTAAATATTTATTTTTTTCTATTTTTTTGAATTATTTTTTTTACAGCCAGAGTCCGGCACGGTACGGTCGGCTGCTGTTTTTATTCTCATAAATCTAAGACAATAACAATTTATTTGAGTTTTTTTTTTTAAAAAACTTTGATTTCTATAATATAGAATCAAAATAATAGAATATTAATTAAAATAAAATCGTATTCTTTATTACTCCTTTTTCTGGTAATGCGTTAAAAAAATGGAAGATTCTTCACAATGCATTTTATGTCATGAATTTAGTAATTTTATCGAGATATATATGTTAAGCAGAACATCATCAGAAAAAATAAATTCCTAAAATTAAAACTGCTCCCTTTCTTAATTTCATAATGGTGTGTTTGAGACAGAAGAAATCTTTTAGTATCCGAAAATCATGATTTCAAGTAATATAATGAGGAATTGAGTTTACTGGGAATGATATAAAAATTTTATTTGGTAGACATAAATATTACTGGGAATATTGAATAATTGTACTGAGTATGTGTTTGGTTGATAATAAAATATTACTGATAATATATGATGAACTTACGAAACTAACCTTTAACTTTTCAAAACACCAAACCTAGGTTTTGATGTGAGCTGGGATATTTTTGTCTCACAATTTTCTTTTCAGCTTTCCCCGATGTTGGATTCCTCAATTACCACATATTTTTTGGTAATATGAAATTTTAGTTTTCTTTGTAAATTCGATTACGGGTAAACGAAGGTACCCAAGAAAGACATGTTGTTAACTTGTACCAAAATGACAATTCACGTTTACCAATGTAGCTTTACCAGTCATCTTCAAAAATACCCTATATCAAATACACCCTAGAAGCCCCATCACGAAATACGTCTATGGTAACCATAGACCCGAGAAATATATATATTAAGGGGTAGGTTATACTTACCACCAAAAAAGTTTACTATCTTTACAACCAACTTAATCACCGTTAATTTCCGTCAATCTAACCATTATAATTTATTAAATTTATTGAAAATTAATAATTAATTAATAAATGCGATCCAACAATTTTCAATAAATTATAACCGTTAGATTGACGGAAATCATCGGTGATTAGATTGATTGTAAATGTGGTAAACTTTTTTGGTGATAAATATATCCTTCTTTATATAATATATTAAAGGGGAAGGATATTGTGACAACCAAGTTGTGTTACTACCAAGTGACTACCAATCAATCTCACCGTTAGATCGATTATGTTGATCCAACGGTTATATTTATTTTCATCTTTGTATGGTCATGATTCCCCATATTTAAAGTGAAAGCATTAAATATGGGAAATCATAACCATACAAAGGTGAAAATAAATATAAAGTATTAAATTTGTGGAATCATGACCATACAAAGATGGAAATAAATATAACCATTGGATCAATATAATCGATTTAACGATAAGATTGATTGGTAGTCACTTGGTAGTAACACAACTTAGTTGTCACAATATCCTTCCCCTATATTAAAATATAGAGTGTCGACACTATTACCTTTTGTATATAAATAATTAGATTCTCCAATATAATATATATAATATGATCATGTTATATAATAGGATCTAATGCTATGTTTTTCTCACTTTTAAAATTTTCTTCATTGTGCCAAAACTGTACTTCTCCAAAGGCATGTCTTATGTGAACGTTAAATGTTCGAACGATGAGAATTTTTTATGTAACTATTTATGGAAAATGACTCTTGTTCAGAAAACATATTAGAAGAAAGCAAAGTTAAATGAAAGATTAAACCACTTATGTTTATATTTGTGTTCCAGAATTATTACTTAAGATAGATTAGTGTTATTTCAATATAACAAGTTGTCGAAATCGTTGACTGTTATTGTAGCTAAGATTTGAGGCGCAAGCAGGAGCATGCTGCATATTTCTATCCTATGAATTTGATTTCCTTTACGGAGCATTGTTTCAAAGTAGTCTCGGAATTTTGATCGGATTAATTTGATTTTGAGATTGCTCTCCCTGTTGCTTTGCTTCAGGCCGCGATCGAGAGAGATGGACGTACTATGTGGTTGTTTTGTATTAGGTTCGTTAACTCTTTTTCCTCGTTAAAATAAAAACTCAAGGATGGGTTAATTACCAATGATAATAATCTTGAATGAATTAAATTACATAAGTAGTTTGTGTTTTTAAATGAATTTTATTGATATTTTGGTAACAACGTCAATTGTACCGGGCAAGTGTGAGAACAGTGATCAATGTGCCATGTTTTTGGTATTAACATACCAAACTGTCATGCGAAAAGTAAAATTCATCATACTGCACGCATTGAAGTTTGCTATGACTGGTAGCGAACTTCATAGCAAATGATTTTGTTATAAGTGGCACACTTTCGTAGGAAAAGTTGATTGCAACGTGTTCAAGTTCGTTGCGACTGGTAGCGAACTTGGTAGCCAATGATTTCATGACACATTGAACATTTTAGTAGAAAAAGTTGATTGGACGAAGTTAGCTACCAATCACAATTAATGTACCAATCAATATAAAAAAAACGAAAGAAAATGACTATTTAATTAATGTACTAATCACAATTAAAGTGTCAATCACCAATCACAATTAATGTATCAATCACCAATCACAATTAATGTACCAGTCACGAATCACAATTAATGTACCAATTACAATAAATTTTGATTGGTACATTAATTATGATTGGTGATTATACAATAATTGTTTGTGATACTATTGTTACAAATTCGAATGATATTTGTGATAAATAAAATATGTCAAATGAAGTGTCATTGAGTAGATCTCGAAAAGTTATGTGAAATTAAAAAAAAATCTTATTTGGATATCCGAATCAAAAGTTATGGCCATACTAAGTGATTGGTGATTGATACATTAATTGTGATTGGTACAATCAAAAGTTAATCTCATTGGTACGCTAATTGTGATTGGTGATTGATACATTAATTTTTATTGGTACAATGATTAAATAGTCATTTTCCTTCATTTTCTGTTTTATATTGTGATTGGTATATTAATTCTGATCGGACAACGAGATTGTGCCACGTATTAATATTTTAAGTGAGAGAAAGACACAAATTAATATTTTTTATTTAAATTTTAATTTTTTTAAAAAAATACACTCACTTACTCCCTTATAATTTCTATTACTTGTTTTTTTTTCTCCTTCTTAACGAGTGTATTGGATTGAGATTTCAAAGAATTTTAATAGATTATTTTTGGACAAAAAAATTCATTGGTATTCAATTAGGATTTTAATAGATTGAAAAAAAATCACGTGATATTTGATTAGGATTTTAAAGGATTATTTTAGAATCCGTCCAAATCCATTGGTATTCAATCAGAATTTTAAACAATAGAATCACAATCTCGTGGTATTCAAAAATCTGACGATTTTAATGGATTTTCTATTGGTGTGGGTTTCGTGAGACTTTTTAGTGAAAAATATAAATAGGATGCCTCTCTCACAATCTCACCCCAACTCCTAGGATTTCTTGAGATTCTTCTATTGCAGTGATTTTTTTTTCCTTTGGCACATTGATTGTTTGAAATTGGGTTCCGTCATGGGAGCTTCGTCAAAACTAAAAAAAAATAATATATTTTTGAGCGATTTTCATCACAAAACAACTCAGAAACAACAAACCAACGAGATTTTATTATAATCTATCTCATAAATAACATATTTTTGAGAAATTTTGGAAGTTTAAAAAGTGATTTTCAAGCTATGGGTCGCGGTTTTTTTTGGCACAAAAATGTGTGATTTTTTTATTAAAAACAACATAAAACAGTGAAAAAATAACAGAAAAACTAAAACTGTCAAACCAATTTTCGTTTTACATCAATGAAACAATAACAATTTAAAGAAAGATTGAAACTTTCATAATATGAACCCTATATTCGTAACAATACATTCGTGAATGAAATTCCTTCACTATAGGAAACAATTTTAAACAATTTTTATGTCAATAGATAACTAAAAGCTTGTTTCTCAAAAGTCTCAAAGCAATTTAAGGTTTCAATGTATCGATTGAAAACAATTTGAGAAATTTTCTAAACTTTCATGTAATTAAATCCAAAATTTCAGATTCGAAAATTTCTTAGAATATTCAATGAAAATATGCATATGATATATGGTTAGAAAATTCCAAAAATCCCAAGATTTTCAAGATCAATTGCAAAAAATTCCAAACAAAAATTTATCATGAACTTTAGGTTCTATATGCAAATTTAGAATTACTTTTATAATTAAAAAATTAGATCTTATAATCATATATGCATTGCTTTGATATCAAATGAAGAAGATAATTTTTAACCCATTAGATATGTGAAAAGCTGTTGTTTAGTAATTTTAAATATTTGTTAAAAATTATAATATGTTTTATTGATTGAGAAAATTATATTAGGTTTTACTTTTTTTTTATTAATTCCATTGCATTTCTTTGTTATTTTTTTTATAGGGAAGATTACACTTACAACCTATTTTTGTTTACAATATTTTACAACCATATCTTAACCGTTGATTCCCGTCAATCAATGGTTATTATTTTCGCAAATCAAACTCATTAATTAATATTTAATTTGCAATGAATGATAATTGTTGATTGACGGAAATCAACGATTAAGATATGGTTGTAAAATATTGTAAACAAAAATAGGTTGTAAGTATAACATTTCCCTTTTGTATTGACTCTTGTAATTTTTTTTGAATGTTTGTTAAAAATTCATATGGTTTTTTAAAATCTTATAAATCCATATTGTCCTTTCAAATCTTATAAATTCTATTAAAATCCTTAAAAATCTAATCTTATGAAATCTTGATTGTAAAAAAAAGTCTTTTAAAATTTGTAGGATTTTTTATCTCACAAAAAGTCTTTTAAAATCCTAATTCAATACAGTCCCCTTAAAATCACACAACTCTTTTTATTTTTATTTTTTCTGAAAAAAAAGCATTTTTTAGAGAAAAAGCCCATCCAAATACACAATAATAAGTGACATCAAACCTATTTTTTTCTTTGCATCCTCAAATTTTAGGGTTTTGGGTTCAAGTCAGTAGAACGTTCAAAGTGCACCAGCTTTTCGCTTTTGAGGTGAGAAAGAGTTAAAAAAACATTTTAAGATTTGGCTATGTTTCTCATTTTCTATTTCTAGCATTCTCATTTTTTAGGGTTTTTTCATTCGCCGGAGTGAAACGGTGTTGTGTGTAAGAAACTTTCTTGTGTCATGTTAAATGATAAATGCAAATCCCTTATTGAAATTAGAGAAAAACTATTCTGATGTTACATTCTCTCTTACACACCCTTATTGAAATTAGAGAAAAACTATTCTCATGTTACATTCTCTCTTACACACCTCGATAACTGTGCCACCTTTTTCTTTTCTTTTCTTTTTCTTTTTCTTTTTATTTTTATTTTTTCAGGTGATGGAGCTACAAATTTATCTCTATGACATGAGATAACTTATCTCCATTAACACGAGATTAATAAAACCCTTAAAATTAACAAATAGTCAAATACTAAACAACTCTCTAAATACGCAGATTTTTGTATTCATATTGATATTAATGCATGATTTGTTGTAGATTGCATACTCTCATTATCCCCACGTGCTCGATTCTTTGAGTTGTGTCTATGGGACTAAGCCAGAGTTCGGATGCGAGTCCAAAAATTACGGTATTTATGCCCCTCACCAGATGGTGTCGGCGGAATTCGAAAGGAGGTACTCTCCGACTGCTCCTGAAGATGGATAAACCAACCTCAAAGCCGCAGAAAGCAGAAGAAAATGCTGTCGTCACGGACAGGATCAGTGATCTGCCTGATGCAGTCTTATGCCACATCCTATCATTCCTTCCAACTAAAATCTGCGTGACTACGAGCATTTTGTCTCGCAGGTGGCGCAATATCTGGAAGGATATTCAGGTCCTGGACTTTCCGTACGATTATAGCGAGGATTCCGAGCATTTGGCTGTTTTCATGAATCGGTTTCTAGCTCTGCGAAAGGGTTATGATATTCGAGTGTTTCGACTCTCGTGTTTTTACGCCAACAGTACAGACTCCAAGTCAATGGCTAAGTGGGTCCAAGCCGCCATTGGGCCTAACCTGGAGGAACTGCTGCTTCGACTGAATCTTGATTTGGGTTTTGTGGTGCCTAACACTCTCTTCACTTGCAGCAGCCTCGTGTCACTGACTTTGGACTACGGAATCCGCATAGAAAAGCCTCCAGCAGTTTTTTTGCCATCCTTAAAGATGCTTGAGATAGAGTACGTTTGTTTGTCACATGATTTTATTGAAACCCTCCTCTGTGGCTGCCCTGCCCTCGAAACTCTGACTTGGCATATTTTTGCCGAATGCTCTACCAAATTCCGCGTCCCTTCTTCCTTGAAGAGATTGGAGTTACTAGTTTGTTCTACTCCTTGGGAATCTTACCTGGATATAGATGCGCCACGTCTTGAGTACCTTTATATCGTCCATGAGAGTAGCTCCTTTCATTGCAAGGTTACCAATTTACATCATATGGTGCATGCACATCTTGATATTGAACCAAAGGACGAAGCATCTGTCAACAGTTTTCACAAGCTTATCCGAGCTCTTTGCGGAACAAAATATCTACATTTGGGTTCTTGGTCAACAGAGGTCAAGTTTTATTATCACTATTCTTCTTCGTCTTTTTTTTTTAATGAATTCTGTACTAATATTGTATATTATATAACTTCTTGTTGTCTTGCAGACCCTACTTTGTCCCCCAATTATAGATTTACCGAATTTTTGCCACTTACGTAGGCTAGAGATCACTTTTCCATGTTTCAACTCAAATTTCCTGATAAAATTGCTTCAGAAATGTCATGTACTTCAAGTTCTCAAAATTCATCACTGGAGGGTTTGTTGAGCTTTCAAGTTTAAAGTTTTGACATATATTAAATATATTCTTTGCTTCCATTCATTAGTGTCGTTTTTCCTTTTTACCGCCAGAAACAGAAACCATTACATTTACAAAGTTGGGCGCAGCCAACAATGGTTCCTAATTGTCTTCGATCACACCTGACCTCTGTTCAGTTTGAAGGATATCGAGGACTTGGAGATGATCTGGAATTTGCTGATTATATTTTACGATATGGATTTGTTTTGAAGGCAATGAACATTTATACCCACAGATCGTTGGACTCTGGGGGAAAGTTGTATAATATTCACAGAAAATCATTATATGCTATACCACGGGGCTCTAGCGTGTGCCAACTTAGTTTTTCATGAGCTGAATGTCACTACTAAGGTATGAACTCTCAACATCTTCTTCTAAGTGGTTATCTCTCAGATCTCTTCTCTCTCTCTCTCCTTCTTACCAAACTCTGATTCTTAATGAATCAAAGATCACTAGAATTTGGTTTATTTTGCACAAATAGATGTACCTTTGTTCTTATATGTATATCACCACATTTTATAACTATACTGTGGTGGAATTGCATAATTCCATGTCCCCAGAGTTACTAAATTTTCTTTGATAAAATTATGTTCTGACAATGCCTAATATAGGATTGGGCCCCCTCCAAAAAAAAAAATATTATAGTTTTTGCTCCTGCAACATTTTTCTCTTATATTTTTAGTTTTGTTTTATTTTTATTTTTTATTACAACCATTATCATTATTTTTTTGTTTTTTTCTTTCCTTTTCCGAAATCTTTTATTTTATTTTTTGGGCTCATTGACATTGACTGTCGATCGCAACTGGTTTTGGTAAAAGTGTTTAGGCACCATATACTCTCCTCCTGGATCCCAAACCTCTTGTATTCAGGAAAATTATTTGAGCATGATACTCCACAACAATTAAAACCTTTGTACGCTCCTCTTCCATTTTTGCAAAGTTGCTTCTTATGCTATTGGAAGTACAATCAGCTTGAAGAGAATCTTTAAGCTTTTTATCAATTTGCTTAATAACATCAATATAGACTTTTTTAAGAGTATGAGAGCTACAGAACTGATTAACCTTGCAATAAATATTGTCATAAGCCATACCATTTCTGAGCAATGTCTCATGGACAATTTTCCTAGGATGTGAAAAGAAAGTAGAACGAAAAGCTGAATAACAAGTAGTAACTGTTAGTAGTGAATTTTGCATGGTTTAACAATTGTATTTTAAATATCCAAAAAAAAAAAAAACAATTGTATTTTAAGTTTTCTTTGGTTGTTGATGGTTCAAATGCTGTGAAAAAGAACCAAAAGTGTATAAAATGGGCCCATTAAGGTGGTTGAGTAAATAATGGCAGACTTGTAAATTTTTATATTTTTCCATGCCATGTGATAACAGGGAAGCATAGTGCGAAATTGCTGATGTGGCGAATTTTGGACCATTGGATGGACAGCAAAGTAGAAGGGACTTGGAATTTTCAACATGTTAAATTTGATTTTTTTTACTGAAGTCACATAGAGAGCCTTTTTAGTTTTTCATTTTTTTCTAGTTTTAGGGAAGCATTCAAGAAGACCAGTTTCTCAAGTGCAGTTTGTGATTTCAGTACCACTTTTGCAAGCATTTTTTCATTTCTGAACCTTTGCATCTTGAAGTTTATGGTCTGTACTCTAATACTCTTTACCTTCGAATAAGGTTTTAATGCATGTTAATTTCAGTTTCAAATTTTATTTCCATTCACTGTAGCTATGGATTTCTAAATTCCTAGCTGAGGATCTACATGATTGGAAACTATCCTTTATTTTAAAATACTACTATGTATGATTCTTGCAATTTGGTTAACAAAATTCTTAATTCAAAAAGCCGTGGGAGTTGACCTTGAACCATTTTTTTTTCATGATTCTGTAATTGGAAAATAAAAGGTTGTGATATTTTGTTAATATTTAGCACAATTTTAATTTTTCTGTTTTGAGAAATTTTAATCCTGACTCTAACCACCTAGGTTTAGAGAGCTTTTGGTCTCTCCCTGCCCAAAGTCTTGAAATCCCAATAAAATGTCCTCTCCCATTGCTATTCCTTTTATCATGCTTTCCCTTGCTTCCCACACAACCATTTCACGTAACAGAATTGCCTTCACATTTGCTGAGTCAGCATTTGAGCGTAACTGATTATATAATTGTATAAAAGTTTAATCCTATGAATTGTTTCCTACCTTCACCTTAGGAGGGGTTGTCTCTGATTTGTAACTTGAAGGTTAAAGAAAATGACACATTTACTTGCTAACTAAAATTGAAGGAAAAGCTTTTCAGATTTCATAGCACTTATTATAATTAACTTTATTATCTACATAAATAAATTTTCTCGTGTTAAAAATTCGTATGACTTGGTCGTGTAAATTTTTTTTATCTATCTCTTTGTTAATGTTAATTGGACCATATCTATTTAATGCATGTAAAGAGAGAAATAGGCACAAAAATTTCACATAACCAAGTCATGTGAATTTTTAATATGAGAGAATTCACTCCCATTTTTTACTGTTTATTCTTGTTATTATTGCTCCTAAATATTTGTTTATTTTGTGGGGGCTTTGGTGTTTACTTTGAAGAATCAGCACTACCTTTGGTGGTGAAGCATTGTCTTTCTATTATAATCGTAATTATCTTGGTTTACAAATATTTTGCCTGAGTTCATGAAAAAGAAGAAGAAAATAGGCCACATTTCTGTGGCATTTGCGCTCAATCTAACTTTTAGTGTTACCGTCTCTTTGAGACAAGTAAATTTGTGATGTTCATGGATCAGTCAAGAATTAGCAGGTTCGACAATATATTTATTATTTTTGCTAATGATTTTCATTTTGGTGATTAAATTATATTATGTTGTGGTCATTGACCAAGTGTTGCAAAAGAGATACATTAAGAACATCTTATGGAAATATATTTTCTTTTGTGATGAACATTTCTTAGAGTCTCTTAAAAACATGGTAATGCTTAGAATGTGCATAAGCTCTTTCAGAAATATTTTGGTTTAGCAGGCTGGTTGATGGAAACAGCACATTGACTTTTTTATTTTAATCTCCCCGCCCCCTATTCATAAAACATATTAGCCTATGTTAAAGACCTTCACTTTTGCACTAGTTTGTTTACGTATTGTATGTCTCGAAGGTAGCTAGCCCTGAATATTTATGATAACAATTGCTTAATATTGTACTTCTTCAATATATACTACTGTTTGATGTTTTTGCTTGTCTGAAATGTCATCTATCTTCTATGTAGTAGTTTGGCTTTTGTGGTAAATCTAATAAATCAATTTTGATGTTTACCAATTCTTGCAAATTTTGAGCTACCGAGTGCATACAAGTAGATATTGTGTTTCAAAAAAGTTGTTTTTGTTAAACTACGTACTGTGGCTTTGGTTTTCGAAATATTTAATTTAGCCGTTTTAAAGTTTGTTGTCGAAGTAAGAAAAACCTTTTTTTGCAAGCCTAATTTTTTGTTCTTTTACACGACAGTTGTTATTGTTGTATTTTCCAACTAATTCTAGTCCTTTATATGCTTGACGAACTTTTTTTGCACTATATGTTTTGCAGTGCTTCTCACTTTTATTGGAAAGGTTCGGAGACAGTGATCCTTAGTGCACCTTTGCGTTGCCATGATTTTTGAAGCTAGCATAATCATGTTTTCCCGTATGCTTTAATTTCGGCTTCACTAAATGATTTTGTAGACATTTAATCAGGACATGGTACACAAAGTTCAAAATTATTGCCAATATTGTTTGCTGGCCTAGTGAAATAGTTCTTCCCCTCTTGGTTTTAAATTTATTGATTTTATTTTATTTTATTTTTGTGTACAATGGGGACGGAAATGCTGTCTTTTGGCCTTGTGTTTCCACCACTCAAATATGTAGGGAAGAAATATCAACCTGGTCGGCGGTCACTTAAGATAGATTAGTGTTATTTCAACATAACAAGTTGTCGAAACTGTTAAGTACAAATTTTTTAATTAATTTAAAGAATCATTTTGAATTATTCAATTTATATTGTAGCTAAGATTTGAGGCGGGAGTATGTTGCATATATTTATCCTATGAATTTGATTTCATTTACAGATGAGAGCACTCTTTCAAAGTATTAAATTTGTGGAATCATGATCATACAAAGATGAAAATAAATATAACCATTGGATCAATATAATCGATCTAACGATAAGATTGATTGGTAGTCACTTGGTAGTAACACAACTTAGTTGTCACAATATTCTTCCCCTATATTAAAATATAGAGTGTCGACACTATTACCTTTTGTATATAAATAATTAGATTCTCCAATATAATATATATAATATGATCATGTTATATAATAGGATCTAATGCTATGTTTTTTTCACTTTTAAAATTTTCTTCATTGTGCCAAAACTGTACTTCTCCAAAGGCATGTCTTATGTGAACGTTAAATGTTCGAACGATGAGAATTTTTTATGTAACTATTTATGGAAAATGACTCTTGTTCAGAAAACATATTAGAAGAAAGCAAAGTTAAATGAAAGATTAAACTGATAGAAATATTTTACCCTGGATCATGTATATGATTATAAAATACTTAAACAATATGAAATCAAAGTTGGGATTGTGTGTACCTTATTGGATCGTCACAAAGTCGAAAGATTGAAAGGACTACATGCCAGATCTTCCTCTCTATCACCTATTTCGATAAAGGCAGCCTCAGCGATGGGAGCATGATGGCTTATGGAGCTTAACTCCAATATTTATAGGCTAGAGAGGGGACCTAGCTAATAACCTAGAAAAGAGTCTGTGTCCACTGGGTCCACCCATCATGGAAAACCAGGGTCACACTAAAGCCTACACTGCTGCCCAACTAGGCCCAATAACAACAGATGCCAGAAGCCCAATTCAATGTGATCACAATGAGCTAGTTACAATAATAATATTGAAATATCCATTAACTCGATTAATTTTAAATACAAAACTAATTAATTAATATTGCCCATAAAATAAATTTCTAACATTCTCCCACTTGGGCTATATTAATTAATTTAATATTATTTTGAAAATCATTTTATTTCGAAAACGACTCTATCGGGTTAATAACTAAAAAATAATTTTACGTGGCCACAATTTTGAAAAACAATATTCCAATTTCAGCATCTCAACACAATTCAATCCAACATAATCTCCTCATAGGAATATGGCGATCAATATACCGAAAATATCATAGCATATGACCTTCCATACTCACATACAATGAGTATTATATCTTCATGAATCAAGGCCTAGTAGTGTAGTAAGAATTAGTGCCAAAATGTGATCAACAATGTGACACACTAATTCTTATCGGTCCTCAATGTAATTTCTCAACAACATGAAATTACATTAGTGCAATTTCCAAGCAACATGAAATTACACTCTGTAATGCAACTTCTGAACAACATGAAATTGCATTACCACAATTTCTAAACAACATGAAATTGCACTTCTTGATACGATTTCTCAACAATATAAAATCGCATCACTGCAATTTCTAAACAACATGAAATTGTTTTGCTTAAATAAGCCAGTATGTCACAGTACAACATGAGATCTCAAAATTTGTGACATCCAATCACCTTTAAGCTCACAACATGCTTAAAGATATTATTCCATACATATATTTCTTAGTCGACAGGAGAAATAATAATAATGATGATCATCATCAATTACGTAAATTCAAACAAATATCACAAAATAATTATCAGTTTGCATAGAAAAGAAACAAACTGAATATGACTCCCACTAACCAAAGGAATCAAAAAAATCTAAAATATTCAAAAGCAAGCATTGAGTATTACTCCCACTAATTAAGGGAATCAAAAGATTCTAAAGAACTCGTGTTCTATATACAAAAGAAGCTACTCTAAGGTCTTTCTTTTCAAAACTTTTAGATAAAAGGCTATTGTCTTATTCAATAAATCAACATATTACTAGCAAATAAAATGTCATCTACATAAAGTACTAAGAAAATATATTTACTCCCACTTACTTTCATGTAGATGAATCAATTAATGAGCATACACTGGCTTCAGAGATCTGTCCCCTTTGGGCAGATAGATCACCTAGACCAATGCACCTCCAATAATTTTATTACAGTTAAGCTTCCAATTAAAACACACAATAACCCCCTTTGGGCAGGAAATTGCATGAAATAACTAGAAGCACTCCTCAATAATTTTTTTGTATGTAAATAGTTCAAGCGGAAGCATACAATCCAATAAACAAAATATTACAGCATGCAACACAGGTTGAGAGTACAAAATTATACAATAATATCAAATGAGAGCTAATTTTTCAATACATTTTGCACCAAAATATACCCAAAAATAAAATAAAATTCATAATTGATAGAATTTAACACAAGTTAATCTTTATCACCAAAAGTTATACACATAATGTAATAAATTAATCATGAGCAATAACAAAAATAATTAAATATCATAGACTCCCCTTTGGGCAGAGTATATAATATATAATTATTTTTCATCACATGAAGATTTAACAACGGAGAAAATTATATACAATTGTCTAAAATTTATCCCCTTTGGGCAGATAAATTTTATAAATTATATATCTCCTTAATTCGAACATAAATGCATCATATGTAATTTTCAAGAAATTTATCCCCTTTGGACAGATAAATAATTTTCAATTAGATATTCCCATCAATAATATTTATCTTCATGTAATTTATTATTATATATTAAAAATCCCCTTTGGGCAGATAATTAACATATAATAATTATTAAACAACAATAATATCTCGTGAACCAAACATGCTCAAACAACATGAAACACTTTTCCAATATGTGTTTCTAAAAATTATTGCATTTGATAATCCAAAAAAAATTCTCATTCAATATCAAACACAACTTTAAAATTGTGCACCGAGAGCAACTTAAGTAATAATACCACATGTATATTAACATTGAATGTATCGCGTAATATTATAATATTAGAAATATTTGATAGGAATAGATTAAAACTCTATCGTTTTCCTATCGTTACAATGTATTCAAATTCTAAGACAATTTTTGACATTACTTAAGTGATAGACGAACATGTGAACAGCTGCAAATAGGAAACATACATTCTTATAGATCTGTGCACAAATCAAGGCCACAAAGAAGATGAACTTAGCCCCCAAAATTAAGGTTTGATTCTAAATATAAAGTATGATGATATAGTAAACCCATAACTTACACTCATAACATCAACATCAATTACATCTTTATCTCAAATTAATTAGATCGGTGGTAGATGAACTCAAAAAAAAATCTTTTCCCATAAAAAATAAAAAATATCGGTTAAACATTGTAATAAATAAATAAAAATGTCATGCTCCAAAATGTAAAAAAAAAAAAAAACCAAAAAGGCATCGTATTTCAACAAAATCCAACATCTTCAAATAAAATGCAAATAAAATATTGCATTAAAAAAAAATACAAGTGCAAAATTAATTCAACCATGTATTTTATTTGAAGATGAACGTAAATTGCAGTTTTTGTATTTCAAAAAATTTTAGATATGAGACGATTAAAACAAAATTGTGGTAACGGTCAAGAAAAAAAAAATATTGTAACAAATCGTAACAAATTCCCGTGAAACAACCTCAACAATTCAACAAGTTAATATCATGGGTTTCACATCATCTACTAAATCGGAACAGTAAAACCACTAAACAAAATGCTA